>NW_006239615.1:121640-124518 GCF_000226075.1 Solanum tuberosum | reverse complement strand
ACTTGTTTGATCAACTTCAAGGGGCTAACTATTTCTCTAAAATTGATCTTTATACAGGTTACCATCAACTTAGGGTGAGAGGGGTTGACATTCCCAAGACAACCTTTCAGGACCCGGTATGGTCACTATGAATTTGTGGTTATGTCATTTGGGTTGACAAATGCCCCGGCGGAATTTATGGACCTAATGAATAGGGTGTTTAGACACTACCATGACATGTTTGTGATCGTGTTTATTGATGATATTTTGATGTATTCAAGGAGTGAAAATGAACACATGGACCATTTGAGGATTGTATTGCAAGTCCTTAAGGACCACCAATTGTATGCAAATTTTAGTAAGTGCGAGTTTTGGCTAAGGTCTGTAGCCTTCCTTAGTCATATTGTGTCGAGCAAGGGTATTGAGGTAGATCCTAAGAAGATGGATGTGGTCAAGGGTTGGCCTAGACCTCTAACTCCTACCGATATTAGATGTTTTTTGGGTTTGGCCGGTTACTATAGGAGGTTTGTCGAGGGTTTTTCCTCCATTGCTTCTCCGTTGACGGCTTTGCAAGTCCTTAAAGACCACCAATTGTATGCAAAGTTTAGTAAGTGCGAGTTTTGGCTAAGGTCCGTAGCCTTCCTTAGTCATATTATGTCGAGCAAGGGTATTGAGGTAGATCCTAAGAAGATGGATGTGGTCAAGGGTTGGCCTAGACCTCTAACTCCTACCGATATTAGATGTTTTTTGGGTTTGGCCGGTTACTATAGGAGGTTTGTCGAGGGTTTTTTCCTCCATTGCTTCTCCGTTGATGGCTTTGACTCAAAAGAAGGGTAAGTTTGTGTGGTCGAAGGCTTGTGAGAAAAAGCTTCCAAGAGTTGAAAGATAGACTTACTTTTGCTCCGGTGTTGACCTTACCGGAGGGTACCGATGGTTTCGTTGTTTATTGTAACGCCTCTAGAGTGGGTTTGGGATGTGTGCTTATGCAAATGGTAAAGTGATTGCCTATGCTTCAAGGAAATTCAAGATCCATGAAAAGAATTATCCAACCCATGATCTCGAATTAGCGGCGGTAGTATTCACCTTGAAAATATGGAGACACTATCTTTATGGGGTGCATGTTGATGTGTTCACCGATCACAAGAGTCTCCAATATGTGTTTAGCAAAAAAGACTTGAATCTCCGACAAAGAAGGTGGTTAGAACTTTTGAAGGATCATGACATCAGTGTCCTTTAGCACCCCAGCAAAGCCAATGTAGTTCTGGATGCCCTAAGTTTATTGTCCATGGGTAGTGTGGCCCATGTAGAGGATGAGAAGAAGAAGTTAGTTCGTGATGTACATAGGTTGGCCCGTTAGGTGTCCACTAGTGGACTCCACCAAGGGTGGTGTCATGGTCCATAATGGTTCCGAATCATCCTTTGTAATGGACGTGAAGTCCAAGCAAGACCTTGATCCCATGTTAGTTGAGTTGAAATAATCAGTACTCAACAAGTCCGTTGAGGCTTTCTCCCAAGGGGGAGATGGGGTGCTTAGGTACCAAGGTTGGTTATGTGTTCCGGATGTTGATGGCTTGAGAGAGCAAATTCTATAATAAGCTAATGGTTCGCGGTATTCTATTCATTCGGGAGACACCAAGATGAACTGTGATCTATGTGAAGTCTACTGGTGGAATGGTATGAAGAAGTATATAGAGGGTTTTGTAACTAAATATTCAAATTGTCAAGAAGTTAAGGCCGAGCACCAAAGGCAGGGAGGATTGTCTCAAAATATAGATATTCACACTTGGAAGTGGGAGGATGTTTAATATGGACTTTGTTGTGGGTTTGCCTCGTACTCGAAGGCAATATGATTCTATATGGGTCATTGTGGATAGAATGACAAAATTCGCCTACTTTATTACCGTCAAAGTTTCATTTTTGGCGGAAGACTATTGCAAATTGTATATCAAGGAGATAGTGAAGGTGCATGGAGTTCTTTTATCTATCATTTCAAATCGGGGTATTCAATTTACTTCACACTTTTGGAAGACATTCCAAAAAAGGCTTGGTACTAAGGTTAAGCTTAGCACGACCTTTCATTCCCAAATGGGTGGTCAAGCGGAGCGCACTATCCAAACCTTAGAGGATATGTTGAGGGCATATGTTATAGACTTCAAAGGTAATTGGGATGACCATCTACTGCTAATAGAGTTTGCCTACAACAATAGTTACCACTCTAGTATTGCCATGGCTCCCTTTGATGCCTTATATGGTAGGAGATGTAGATCTCCGATTGGTAGGTTCGAAGTAGGTTAAATTGCTCTAATTGGTCCCGAACTAGTTTATGAGGCCATTGAGAAAGTCCAACTTATTAGAGAGAAGTTGAGGACGGCCCAAAGTTGTCAAAAGTCTTATGCCGATGTTAGAAAGAGGGACCTAGAATTTGAAGTTAAGGATTGGGTCTATTTGAAAATCTCAACTATGAAAGGTGTGATGAGGTTTGGCAAGAGGAAATTTAGTCCTCGGTATGTAGACCCATATCAAATCTTGAAACGTGTTGGGAAAGTTGCTTATGAGTTAGACTTGCCAAATGAGTTGGCTTCGGTTCATCTGGTATTTAATGTTTCTATTCTTAAGAAATTTATTGGTGATCCAGTATCCATCATTCCTTTATAAGGTTTGGAAGTTGATAAGAATCTTTCTTATGAAGAGATTCCGGTAGAAATTTTATACCGACAAGTTAAAAGGTTAAGAAATAAGGAAATAGCTTCCGCGAAGGTTTAATGGAGGAATCATTTAGCTGAGGGTGTTACATGGGAGGCCGAGGCCGATATGAAGTCCCTCTATCGTCATCTTTTTCCTTCTACTCCTATTCAAGCTATAGGTAAGTAGTTCCTCTTGCGTTTTAGTGTTTTGGGAG
>NW_006239615.1:119860-121529 GCF_000226075.1 Solanum tuberosum | reverse complement strand
TAGTATAAAATGAGTTTTCATGATTCATATGTTCCTCATGATGTTGTGCATTTTAGTATGATGATTGCGTATTTGACTTCATAAGATAGCATTTTAGTATAATGATTGCATATTTGACTTCATGGGATGATTTGATGAACATGCTTAGTTATGCTTTGATGAAATGGCATATTGGTTCCATGATGTTGTGTTGAGCTTGATTTGAGTTGGAGAAGGTAGTTCCTCCTATGTTTATGTGAAATTATGTGGTTTGTGCATAATTGGTTGTGGATGTATAGCTCCTACTTCCTTGTGTTGCATTGATTATGTCTTGAGATGGAGTTGATGTTTCCTCCTTTGAGTTGTGCATTATTTTTATGTTGCATGCATTATGGGATGCTAGTCTTGAGTCTTTAATTCTGTAAGGTGTCTAAATCGTCATTCGAGGACGAATGTTCCCAAGGGGGAGATAATGTAACACTCGGGAAAATAGTAGGCTAAACTAGAGCTAAACGAAAGGGTTAAAAATCATAAAATGACTCCCCATAGATTAGTAGACCATCTAGAGTTGAAATGAGGGTTACAAGGGTTAACGCTAAGGATAAAGTGCCAAGGCAAAGGGGCCAAGCCAAGGCTGCCCCTAAACTTGGGCACAGTGCCTCAACTTCCACGGCCATCACCACGGCCAGTGGTCTTGACCACGGCTCGTGGGAGGCCTCGTGGAGTTGCCTTTGCCAAGGAGGAGAAGCCCCCAAGTAGCGTAGCCATTGCCTCAATGTCCACGTGAGGGACCATGGCCAGTGGCCTTGACCATGGCTTGTGGAGCGCCTTGTGAAGATCCCTTGGGCATTCGAGCTAGTGGCTTCAAGTAGCATAGCTACTGCCTCAAGGAGCACGAAAGGGACCATGGCTCTTGATCTTGACCACGGCTCGTGGAGCTTCTCAAGGGAATGCCTTGGGCTTGTGAGCATGTGGCACCAAGTGCCTAGCTACTGCCCCAACTTTAGGAGTGGGACCACAAATCGTGATCCTCACCACGGCTCGTGAAGGTGGCTCGTGACACCTGAGCATGGTCACTTAATGAAGGCTTGTTAAGTCTTTTCCTTTTTAAGTCCAATTAAAATGCAATCGTTTTGGGTATTTTAGGGGTACTATGTAAGTTGTTTTTAAGTCAAAATTCCCTTAAACTAAATCATTTTTGTCAAACACCCAAATCAAACCAAAAGTTCATCTTCCTCACAATATTTCTCTCTCTAAAACTCAAAGAAGAGGAAGAGTAGAATCGGAGCTAGGGTTTGGTGATTTCAAGGCTTCTTCCTCAAATTTCTTGGAGATTCTTAATCAAGGTATGGTGGCTTTTCATCTATGGCTAGCTTTCACCCATAGAATCCCTTCAAAACTTGATTTCAAAGCTTCCAATTTCCCCAAAAGTTAGGGTTTCAATCTAAGTCATGGGTTCTCTTTCAAAACGTTTTCAATGGTTTTATTTTGAAGGATTATGATTGAATTGATGATTTAATGTTGATTTATGATGAAATTCCCCCAAGAACCCATGAATCCCCCATATTGATAAATTGTGAATTCATGATGTGGGTTGATTGATTATAGAAGTATGTCAATTGATTATGTATATATTGATTGAGATTATTGAATCATGATATTCTCCATATCTAATGTAGTAATTCTAGAT
>NW_006239615.1:118409-119283 GCF_000226075.1 Solanum tuberosum | reverse complement strand
ATAGGTTTTTAGCTAGTGGATCCACCTAAAAACTAATACATTTAGTTCTACCTTAGGCAAGTAGGACATCTCTTTTTGGTTGGGACATGACACCGGATTCCATGTAGCTCACATGGTCTATGTCGGTTAAGACTATTTCCCTATATGACAAGAATATGAATATGACAAGAACATGAACATGAACTATACTTATGACTTCTCAAGGAGTTATACTTAGTGTGAGTGGAGGTATGGGACTTCACTTATGCAATGCACAAGTAGGCTTTGGAAAGGGGTCATGATGTTGTTTTATTATGCTATGAAAATATGTGAATTTATGCATGTATGATATGGTTTGTTCCTATGAGTGGCTTTTCTTGTTACAAGTTAATTAATATGAATGTTTCCTTGTTTATTAGTATTGGCTATGGATAAGGACAAGTTATGATATGTATGATTATTGTATGCTAAAAGTGGTACTTAGTATTAGATAGGATTATGGGATCTTGTCTATGCATTGCACAAGTTTAACTTAAGGGTTGCTTATGAGTTGGTTTGACTTATGTATTTACACAATGGTACATGATGACTCTTAAAAATGATAAAGTGCATGGTTTCAACTGAATTGTCCCTTTTAGCAGGTTCTAAGGATTTTATTACATGGCTTCCATACATAGTGCAATTTTGTACTTGTCACGACCCAAGGGTACCCCCTAGACGTAATATGGCACATGGAATCTCGAAAAGGACCCAAGTAAGCCACTTCGCATATCATCATCACATAAGTATAGAATAATAAAGAACAAAACACAATTTCAAGTCTTTAAGTACAGTTTCATAGAAGTAAAGCGGAAGTCTAGATATAGTCTCATTAAGCCATCTACTACAATCGAAT
>NW_006239615.1:111697-117311 GCF_000226075.1 Solanum tuberosum | reverse complement strand
AGGAAATTACCAAGGAACCCCTAGACTCAACTGCCAAAAAGGCAGTTTCAGGGGTGATCCACGACTCGGGACCCACGGACCGTGGGTGGGACCATGGCCCGTGCTGGTCAACCGTGGTTCCTTTCTGGGACTAGACTTTTGGGGCCTCGACCTACGGAGATAGGCCACGTTGCGTGGACCTATCCACGAGGCATGGGTCCTGCCCGTGGCTACTGCCTTAGGAAGATTCCACAAGGGCTTCACCCACACAGCCCCCCTATAGGGCATGGGTTAATCGACATGGTGTGGAAACCTCTCTTGGGTCACTGCCAGACAGCCCTAAGGGTCCTTTCCTCAAGGACTCAAGGTTGGTCCTTGGGGTTTAGGCCTTGACCTCCTAACACCAAACCATGAATTTTAAGGTATCTTTAAGGCTCAAATCCTAACGTCAAGCTCTAACATAGCCTACTCATTTTAGGTTAATCACTAGGTTAGTCTACAACTTTCCGGAATGTTACAGTACTAACCCATATTTTCTACATTTTTTTATAAGTGTAGGTCTCGGTTGTTGAGATTTGCTCTCCTTTGGTAGAAAACTTGGGTTGATTCTCTCCTTGCTTTGGTGAGTCCTCATGGTTCGAGGACAAGAGTTATTCCTTCTAGTTTCTCCTACTTTTCCTTTTGAGACTCTGTTGTATAGGGCTGTGACCCTTCTTGATATTCGATTGTATTAGATGGTAAATGAGACAATGTCTAGACTTCTATTTTAATTTTATGAAAAGACTTCGATTGTTAAAAGTTTTAATTCTGCATCATTTATATTACTTATGTTTATGAAATGCTAAGGGCTTGTATGAGACCCCTTTGGGGTCGAGTATGCCGTGTTACATCTAGGGGGTACCCTTGGGTCTTGACATTCTCTCTACCCGTTACTCTTTCATCAAATTACTCTTATGAAAAGAACTTGACCTCAACAATTGATAATAAAATGTTCCCTTCTTTAGTGCTTAACCGTGGATAATCAACGTGATTTTTTTTAAAAAAAAAGATATAAAATAAAAAAAGATTTGATATTATTATTCAAATTCTCTACATAGAATTAAACGAACAGAATAGTAAAATCGATCTATTTCAAAATAAAACTAATCTTAAAATATGGTTGTAAATCCACCATTTAATAAATTTCAACTTCTAAAAACTAAAACAAATTTCCTTCAGTAAAATCGTTGGAGTACAAAATTTGAAATCAAAATATGTGCTTAACAAACTTTTAATTTTATTCTAATTGCAAGAAATTCTTTTCTATTAAATATAAATAAATCTCTCTCTACACCTAACATGCAATAACATTTTTCTTCTTATAATAAATTTTAGCATTTTCAAGTCGTTAGCAGAAACAATATATTTCATTTCGTTCTCCATTAAATAAATATCATGACTTCTATTTTTTCCCATGAATTTTTTTTTGAATCATTGAGGTAATGTGCTTTACTTAATTGGAAGTTGAAGAAAAAGTAGTGGGGAAAGAGAACAACTGGAAAATGGGTTAAAGATTTTATTTCATAGACCCATGAGTTCTGTTAATATAAATCTAAACTATTTGTATAAAAATAGACAGAGACAAACCTGATAAAATTTTGAATATTTGAAGGAGTAAAACAAGTAAGTGTACAGTTAAGGAACTAAAAATAGTAAGTATATAATTAAGAGACCAAACTTTATAACATTTTGAATAGTTAAAGGACTAAATCTAATAAATGTATAGTGAAAAGACTATTTTAGACCTACTCCAATAGTTGAGGGACCATTTATGAAAGTTTCTCTAATTATGAATAATCGTACACAAAGAAAATTTTGTATTTAGCTATGAACTTTTTTTTGTAGAAAATAATTGAATTATTCAAATGCAAATTTTAAATCGTCGCTATTTAACCCCTTAATATTTGGTGACAATTTTTTGTTGTCACTAAATCACGAATTGATTAGAGACAATAAATTTATATAGCTAAAACTTATAATATTTAACAACAAACTCTAATTTGTCCCTATTGTAACAACATAGCTTTTGAGACGGAATTATATTGTGTCCATTGATCAATTAATTTTACAAAAAAATTTTTTGTCACGAATTAGATACATCATTAGTGACGAAATAATGTGTCACTGGTAACTTTGAATCTGTGACTAACTGTACTCAATAAATGGCGCCAATATTGTTTTTTGTGGGAAACTCTAGTGGACAACTTTGGTACAAACTTTTATGTTTCGTCACTAAAAGTATCTATCCCATATATTTAACCAAGAAAAGTAATTTTTGTCACTAAAAGTGAACAATTAGAGATAAATTTCATGTCGTAGCTAATAATTTCCTAGTTATATAACATATTTGAGGTAGTGCAATAAGGAGCCGCCTAAAATTTACGATCCTTTACCCATAATGGCTACATGGTTTATGAGGAATCTTAGTTGTCTAAACTCATCCTCATATCGGTGCTTAATATTACGCTCAATAAATATATACTCATGCTCAAAACAGAGAAAGAGTTATGTTTTCAAATATATGAGCTACTATATTTTGGGAGTAGTATTGAGCACAGATATGGGGGAGAGTTCGAACAACTCACAGCCCCCATAAACCATGTAGCCAACGTGGGTAGAAAATGGTCATACTTTTAGATGATTCCTTAGTTCTTTTAGCATTGACTAGTGGATCCACTTAGTGAGTTAGGTTCTATACCCCCAGTAAGGTATAGGACGGCCATGGTAGCATGAGGCAAAACGATGTACCATCACTTAAGCTCATATAGATGGTGGTGGGTTAGAGAAACTCCCACAAAGATATTTTGTATTCTAATACACTGAGATATTTTGTAATCTTATATGCACAAAGTTTATTTTGTATTCTTTCATACAAACAGAGTTGCGTTGTATGTTCTAATACATTGAGTTGCTATGTACTATTTTAAGAGCTTTCCATATATTACATCTTTTATTGTTTATTTATATTGAGTTGAATATCCAGAGTTGAGTACCTAGTGTCGAGTATCTTCTTATTGAGTTGTGCCTTATTTCACTGAGTCTAATATCTTATCATTGAGTTGAACTGTGTTTCTTTAAGTTGAGTTGACTTGAGTGAGTTGAGAAAAGGTTAAGTATGTTTATATCCTACCAGTTCAAGCTTATGTTATGCTTAGAATTCCCCTTACATGCTCGTACATTCCATGTAGTGAGCCATCTGTCCTGCATCGTTTTATGATGCAGATATAGGTATTCAGGATCATCAATAGACACTTTGTTGATACCGCAAGTAGTTCGAGTTATCTATGGTGAGCCTCCTTGTTTCTGGAGGGTTCCACTTGTACTCCCAGTTATATCAGTTGTTAGGATGTCGTGGGTCTTGTCCTGACTTCCATTTTTGTCAATTAGAGGCTTCATAGATAGACAGTAGAGTTTCAGAAGTCTGTTCATTTATTTTGTTAAATGTTTTTAAAACTTAAGTTGCCTATTTTATGGCGAGTGGAGTATATTATTTTCATTCAAAGTTATTCATTTGAGTTAAAGAATTGTAATTGAGTTCAATGAATTTTTATCCAGTTTTAATGCTTTTGTATGCTTGAGTTAGTCTTTTGCTTGTAGTAAACTAGAATGAGGGTTAGTTTGGGGACCAACAATGATTCTCGAGTGTCGGCCACGTCCAGGGTGTAGACTCGAGTAATGACATTAAGAAAATTGATAAACTAATTTTTTATAAAATCGACTGAATTCATTGGTTTTAATTTTTTTTCCACCCCAATTAACGAATGAACTCTGTGTATTTCTTGTGAACCACTTGTATTATTCTTTTTGTAAATTGTCACTTGAAATTATGAACAGAAAATGTCATAAATGGTCCCTGAACTATTGTAGTAGGCCTAAAATAGTCCTTTAACCATACATTTACCGTATTTAATCTTTTAATTGTACCAAATATTATCAAGTTTGATCTCTTAGATATACACTTACTGGTTTTAGTCTTTTTTTAAGTATTCAAAACTTTATCAGGTTTGGTCTCTGTCTATTTTTTGTACAAATAGCTTATGTTTATACTAACAAAACTCATGGTTTTTCGTGAAATTAAATGTTTAACCTATGTTTTCAATTGTTTCTCTCTACCAGCTACTCTTTCATCAAATTACTCTTATGAAAAGAACTTGACCTCAACAATTGATAATAAAATGTTCCCTTCTTTAGTGCTTAACGGTGCATAATCAACGTGATTTTAAAAAAATCATATTAAATAAATAAAAGATTTGATATTATTATTCAAATTCTCTACATAGAATTAAATGAACAGAATAGTAAAATCGATCTATTTCGAAATAAAACTAATCTTTAAATATGGTTGTAAATCTACCATTTTATAAATTTCAACTTCTAAAAACTTAAAAAAATTCCCTCCGTAAAATCGTTGGAGTACAAAATTTGAAATCAAAATATGTGAGTAACGACGTTTTAATTTTATTCTAATTGCAAGAAATTCTTTTCTATTAAATTATACATATATCTCTGTCTACACCTAATAGGAAATAAACGATTTCTTTTTATAATAAATTATAGCATTTTCAAGTCGTTAGCAGCAACAATATATTTTATTTCATTCTCCATTAAATGAAAATCATGACTTCTATATTTTCCCATGAATTTTATTTTGAATCATTGAGGTAATGTGCTTTTCTTAATTGTAATTTGAAGAAAAAGTAGCGGGGAAAGAGAAACAACAGGAAAATGGGTTAAAGATTTTATTTCATAGACCCATGAGTTCTGTTAATAAAAATCTAATCTGTTTGTGTAAAAAATAGTCAGAGACAAACCTAATAAAAATTTGAATATTTGAAGCAGTAAAACAAGTAGGTGTACAGTTAAGCAACTAAAAATAGTAAGTATATAATTAAGAGACCAAACTTTATAACATTTTGAATAGTTAATGGACTAAATTTGATAAATGGATATTTAAAAGAGTATTTTTGACCTACTCCAATAGTTGAGGGACCGTTTATGACATTTTCTTTAATTATGAATAATCGTAGACAAAGAAAATTTTGTATTTAGCTATGAACTTTTTTTTGTGGAAAATAGTTGAATTATTCAAATGCAAATTTTAAATCGTCGCTATTTAACCCCTTAAATATTTTGTGACAATTTTTTGTTGTCACTAAATCACGGGTTGATTATAGACAATACATTTTTATACCTAAAGCTTATAATATAGAACTACAAACTCTAATTTGTCACTATTATAACAACATAGCTTTTGAGACTAAATTATATTGTGTCCATAGATCAATTAATTTTACGAAAAATAATAATTTATCAGGAATTAGATACATCATTTGTGACGAAATAACGTGTCACTGGTAACTTTGAATCTGTCAATAAATGGCGCCAATATATTTTTTGGTGGGAAACTCTAGTGGACAACTTTGTTACAAACTTTTATATTTCGTCACTAAAAGTATCTATCCCATAAATTTAAGCTTGGAAAGTAATTTTTGTCACTAAAAGTGAAAAATTAGAGACAAATTTCAAGTCGTAGCTAATAATTCATAGTTATATATCATATTTGTTGTAGTGAAATAAGGAGTCGCCTAAAATGTAT
>NW_006239615.1:108713-108945 GCF_000226075.1 Solanum tuberosum | reverse complement strand
CAACATAGATGTTGTCTCATGAGATGGAAACCTCCACGCTTAGTAAGTCAGGGTTTTCTAGTAACAATCTCCTTGTTCCATAACTACGTGCCCCCGTACGTATTAGCTTAGTGTATCCACTTGAAAGCTATTATGTATGTAGGTCCTACTTTGGCAAGTAGTACCCTCTCTTTTCGGTGTTGGAATAGAACACTGGATTCCATGTAGCTCACATGGTCTATGTCGGTTATGG
>NW_006239615.1:105751-108678 GCF_000226075.1 Solanum tuberosum | reverse complement strand
ATGGCAATGTCTCCTGAAAGTTAAGAAATGAACTAAGATAGGAATATGAACTCTAGTCATGATTTCTTGGAGAGTTACTTAGTGTAGGTAGGACTATGGACCCTACTTATGCATTGCACAAGTGTACTCTAAGGGAGGTTATGATTAGGCTCTTTATGTAATGTAGACTATGGTCTATGTATGTTAATATGAAAGCATGTTAAGGTTTACTTTACTTATGTGAAGACATGAAGTATCAAGTTTACTTTACTTATGTCAAGACATGAAGTATGATTATGCATGTGAATTACACTTATGACTTCTTAATGGGTTTGCTTAGTATATGTGGGGGTATGGGACTCCATGTGTACATTGCACAAGTGAGCTTGTGAAGGGGTTGTGAGGGTGGTTTACCTATGATATGAACTAAATGGGTTATGACTAATGATGTAGTAAAGGAATGAGTCCTTATATGATG
This sequence comes from Solanum tuberosum, assembly GCF_000226075.1. Lineage (NCBI taxonomy): Eukaryota > Viridiplantae > Streptophyta > Magnoliopsida > Solanales > Solanaceae > Solanum > Solanum tuberosum. Next base: position 108,221 of record NW_006239615.1, on the reverse strand, counting down.
TTATGAAGTATGTTGGTCTTATGTCTAATGTTAAATGAAGATGTTATGACTTGTTGAATATGATGTGCCTAGTCTATGGTGGCTTCCTAGGAACACTTGGTGTGAGTAGTATTATGGGATGCTACTTGCACATTGCACTAGTGTGACTTGGGGGTTGTCTTACGTGATGGTTCCTATGTGAAGACTATGTCTTATGCTGTACTTATGACTCTATGAATATATGTGGTTGGATTGATGAAGGCTATATGTAAGTTCACCTTTGGTAACCTTAAGGTGATACATTGCACCAAGTATTTCCTAAGGGTTGCTTGAGGAAAGGAGTTAAGATAAAGAGGAAGGTAATGTATTGTATGCATTGAATGTGCCTAAAATGTTATAAGTGGCCCTATGTGCAATTATGAATGGTTTCCATGTGTATGATGATGTACGTGATTTATATTGTGCTTAATGTACTAAATGTTCTTGAAGTTTCTCTAAAAAGGCATGATGCATGGTTTTCAACTAAATGTCCTTTTAAAAGCATGTTTTGCATGGTTATCATACTTAGTGCATTCTTGTACTAACACCATTCTTCATCATCTTTTTACACCAAGTGTAGGTGATGGTGACTAAAGGGTCTTTCCTAGAAGTGATGAGCTTGGCTTACTATTCCCAAGTTTGGGTGTGTCTTTAAAGATTCAAGGACCTTTATGTTAAAGAGTTTCCTTAAGTTCTATGTACTAGATAGTAGTTTCTTTTGTATTGTCAGGGTTGTGTCCCTCTTGTGTAGTAGTCATGCTTTAAGATGGTTACCTTGAGACGTAGTACTCCAATTATCGTATTAAAGGTTTAATGAGGTGACTTTTATGTCTTGTGTTATATTATGAAATAGTTTTCAATTTTCCGCGCGCTATTTTCTATGATAAATGCTATGACGAATGCTAAGGGCTTATATTAGACCTCCGAGAGGTCGAATACACCGGTAACGACCAGGGAGTGCTCTCGGGTCGTTACAATTACTCTCAATAAATATATAATCATGCTCAAATGTTCAAAGCATACTCTTTCTCAATTTGAGGTAATTGTTCAAAATATTCTTTTAAAAGAGGTAACTACTTTGAAATATGTCTAAACTCATTTATAATTCAAAATTTCTTTTTTTTTTCAATGTAAAAAGTGATACATTTGGGAATACCCAGTTCTCATATACTCTTACTCAAATCATATTTTAAACTCTTTCTCAAAACTCATCTTTGCTTTCTCAGAAAATCAGTTTAAGACAAAAATTTATGTTATCATGGGGTTCCAAAAAAAAAACTCAAGGATCTCAATAACAATATAAAAAACTAAATACTCATATATCAAGTACTCACAACTCAACGATACTACTCAACTCAAGAATAGTCAAAATCTAAGATAAAACCCTAGATTAAACTTTTATTGAATTTAGATAGATGTAATAGATGTAGGGCGTGAGGATGAACTCAATTCATCCCTATCATCCTTGCTCTAAAGCTTGGAAGCGTTAATATATGCAAAAATATTGATCAACGTTGTTTAAACCCTTAACTATGTGTAAAAATGTTGTGGTTTAAGCTTAGAAGAGATGCAAAGTGAATACCCAAAGAAGAGTGAATACAATGGTTGATTTCTTCTTCATCTTTTTTATACAACGTCACTATATCTCAAATCTCAATGACAATCTTTTTATTTTTGTATATTGATTCAAATTAAAAGTCTTCATATTAATAAGACATAGGTCGTATACCAACTTGCCAAGTGAATTCAATCATTAAATTTTAAATTTAAAAGAAGTTGGTAAATTAAAAATTCAATGCAACTATTCAACTATTCTTTGGAAGTTGGAAAATAATATTAATTAGCTTTTGTACTTATATTTAGAGTTTAAATAAGGATTAGATTTATGCAATCCATATTGTTGATTCTCAATTTTGACCGACTTATATCTCATTGTGATAACTATTTGGATAAATAAATATTATTAAAATTAATTTCCCGTCTTAATATATGTAAACTAGTATATAATTATTTTTTCTAAATTATTAGTACTTGTCATAACCCTGACTTTGATGAGTGGCACTAACACTAAACGAACCAATGAAAGAACCAACTAAACCCGATACCAACCCAACACCATTTAATCAAAACCAAATATATTATATTATCTAAAAAATGGAAGTAGTTTACACATAAACAATTGAGTTCCCATAAACACAGCTCAATCGTCTAAAAAAACAACCAACGCAGAAATACCCCTAAGAACTGAAAGTCACTCTACAAAAACTCTAAAACAATTCAACTAGGATACACCCCTAAAGCAAAACATAACAAAAGTGAATAGTCTATGTCCAAACAAATGTACAATAAAATGTAAATGAATCCATGGAAGCCTGAAAGATAAATCTCACCCTTCGACTCGAAATCACATGTCTCTAGACTGAGGTCTCGGATCAGCCTCTAGAAGATTCGT
>NW_006239615.1:89127-105514 GCF_000226075.1 Solanum tuberosum | reverse complement strand
CCCTTAGAACCTGAAAGTCATTGTACCAAAACATCTAAAGTGCAACAAGTCTAAGAAAAAGAGGTACAACCCCAACTAACATAGGAATATTGAATATAGTCTAAGTACGAAAATAAAATGGACTAAACAAAGGAAGGACTCCATGGCAGCCTGAAAGAGCTAGCTAACCCTTGAAATCCGGTCTCGATCACTGATCTCCTAGCTGAGGTCTATCAATAGCCGCCTGAAGATGCCCTGTACTCAATAACGAACTAGCAAGTGCAGTATCAGTACAGAACCACAGTGTACTGGTACGATCACACGACTATTCCAGTAAGAACAATATATATATATATAAGAAGTCACAACATAGTAAACACGCATATACTGAATATAAAATCAGTTACCACCTCAGGAGCAATGTACAATCCACATTCTCAATAACATTTAGTTATGTCAACACAATGGTCCTCTCACGGAACTCATACCTAAATTGTTAGTGTGCCGGAACGTGACACCCAATCCCAATTAGTGTGTCGGAACGTGACACCCAATCAATGTATGTGTCCAAACGTGACACCCAATCCAATATATATATATATGTGTGTGTGTGTGTGCGATCCAATCAACATAACCACAATCACAATAACACTCATAATGTGTATTCTCATAATCATGCAATCAAGTCTTGATTCATGGCATATAATTATTCGTTCATACTCATTTACATTAGGTTTGATCAATAGTACTTCATTCACATACATGCATGCATGCATTACAATGAAGTAATTACCAGCATATATCACACAATCGTAAAATCAAACAATCACCTACCTTGAAACCAAGCTTGAATCACCGTAAGACACTTGAATCTTCCCTTTCCTAATTCTTTCCGCTTGCTCGTGGTCTAAGAACTACAAATTAATGCAAGGATCAATATACGAGGCCTAATTACACAAATTACAATCAACTTTATCAACCCTAGGCCAAACCCATGATCCCAATACCTAACTTAGGGATTTTTCCACCATTAATTACAGGTCAAAACCTTCCCCCAAGGATGATTACCTAAGAATCTACGTTCTACGGATCAAAAAATGGATTAGGAGAGTAAAAACCTTACCTTTAACCCCAAAAGTCGTGGAAAACCTTCATGAAATAACCTTGGGTTTTTCCTAAGTTGTCAAGAACAAATATTGCAGACTAATAAAGTTTTTGGGTTTTAATCCCGACTTAATTTGCGATTGGGCCTCTACGGCGGACCTATCCCACCATAACATCCCCGCCCAGGCAGGAATAACTCCACCTTGGCGTCTTGCATGGAAACAGAGAGTCCAAATTTGAGTTCCAAACTCCCAATTTACAATAGACCTTAAGCTCATGACATTCAAAAACTAACTGATCACGCTAAGATAAGTTTCGGGAGTTCTACTTGCCCGAATTCGATTCCGTAAAGTCGTACGAGTTTCTTAACGTCTTAGCTATCTACTCATATGATGAAAATCATACTTAGATCTTTCATTCATTACCAGATTTCTCTAGACATCGCATGACTCAGATTTTGTCCAAATCTAGACTAGGCTAGGAATTTCATAGTCACTACTCAAAAGTTTTCTGGACAATTTCTTTCCCTATTGGATTTTCTATAACGATGGAATAAGGCCGTTACACTATCAATCACATGACATGAAACAAAAATACAAGAACAAACCAATGCATACACATGTCCCACATGTTCATAATACAAGTATCAGTCCGCTTACGTAACCTCAAACTCTTACCAAGTTCTCTTATAAAACACAAACCCAAATCTAATATCATATCAATCGTGATACCCGAGCCAACCGTATATAATCATACCATGCGTGGTATCCGAACCAATCAACAATATCTTTTACCAGCAAGGTACCCAAACCAACCGACAAGCACATCAAGCATGTATAATCACATAACACAACAAACATGAATAATCAAATAGCACATTGAACCAGACCACTTAAACCTACAAGTTACAATCACAAGTTCATTTCATATGCTTGCTATCATACATCGAAAAATATGACACTACAAGAAATAAACATGCATTTATACACAACCCATTAGAATACGACCACCACCTAACTCGAATCGAGCCCCTTGGAAGTTGTAAATAGCTAGATTTTTCCCCTTGCAAAGGGCCTTGGCTTGCTCTTGGCCTAGAATAAACAAAGACTCACAAATAGCCTATTCATTTAGCCAGATTACTAACAAATCCCAACCCCGACCAACATGTGATCACCTTCCCCAACTTATGGCTCCTTCCCACCACATATCTTTTACATCAAGTTCAATTTTTGGAGTTCTACTTACCTGAATTTAATTTTGAAAGGCCTTATGGATTTCTTAATATCATGGATATAAGTATATGTTAGTTAAATCTCCACAAAAGACCTCACCCTTTCACATATGACCCTAGACCTCACCTATCGTGGAACATATCTAAAGGTGGTCTAGCTGAGAATTTTCAAGTTACTATTCGAAAAGTATCTAGGGCCAAAATTCCTTCCCTATCATTTTCTTATCTTCAATTTTTTACACACTTAAAATATATATATATATATATATATCCTTACCATCGGAGCACTAAATGAATTTCAACATGATTTATATTATTTTTCAATTTAGTTACCTTTATTCTTTTAGTTCAGGTGTTTATTTTATTATGTCATATTACGTGCTCGTATATTCAATGTACTAATGACATTCGATCTGCGTCATTTCATGATGCAGAATCAGGTATTTAGGATCATCAACATGTGTTCCATTTAGATCAAATCATCCGTTCATCAACTTTTGGTGAGGACTCCAGTCTTGTAATATTGTTAGTAGTCGGACTTTGAGGTCTTTGGATCTTGTTATGACACCTTTTTAGACAGTAAAGATTTCATAGATTGAAAGTTTTGGAGTGTCTTTCAATAATGTTTTATTTTAAAACATCATGTTTCATATTCAGTATTTTTGGATAGTTTGGAGATTTAGTAAATTGTTGTAAGCAATTCTTCAGTTTTGATGTTGTATATGGATGAGTTAGTCTTCCACTTAGTAGTCACTCAAGACAAGGGTTTCTTCAGGAGCTGCAACGGTTCTCGAGTGTCGTCCATGTCCAGGGGGTACACTCAAGGTGTGACAATTTTCGTATTGTTTGTTCTTAGAAGATTGAGTTGAGTTCATGGGGACTCACGTTTTTCTAATGTCTAAATTACTCCTTATTTTATATTATAGATTTGGTTTTTCTTAAGTGGTGTTGGATTGGTTTCAGATTTAGTTGGTTCTCCCACCAGTTTGTTTAGTGTTGTGTCACTCAATGCAGTTGAGGTCGTGACAACTACTAATAAATAAGATAAAATTTTTATACTAGTTTACATATATAAGGAAAATAAATTAATTTTAAAAATATTTATTTAACCAAATAGTTAACAAAATGAGATATATGTCAGTCAAAATTGAGTGTCAACGATATGGATTGCATAAATCTAATTCTTATTTAAACTCTAAATATAAGTGCAAAAGTTGATTAATATTATTTTCCAACTTCTAAAGAATATTTGACTAGTTGCATTTAATTTTTAATTTACCCACTTATTTTAGATTAAAAATTTAATGATTTAATTCACTTGGTAAGTTGGTATACCACCTATGTCTTATAAATATTAAGCCTTGATTTTCAATCAATATACAAAATAAAAATATTATCATTGAGATTTAAGATATAGTTAAGTTGTATAGAAGATGAAGAAGGAATCAACCATTGTCATTTTGCTCGGTTAAGTTTCTTTTCCTCTTCCCCTCCCCTTCTCTCTCCCTCTCCCTCTATCCCTCTCATTTATTTCCTCCTATATAATATGTCAATAATTTTTTCTTTATACACATCTGGACTAACATATGCCACATACATACACATATGTATATGGAAAAGGTTAACATTTTTTATTTGTATTACATTTTTTATATGTTTAATTATTGATCCATATTATTATATTTTTTCTCAAATATATTTTCTCCCAATAACAATCTTTTTCATCAAAGAAGAATGTTTCTGATTTGATTGATTTAGTGGAACCCATGTAACAATTATTTTTGGGTATTTTTAATTATTTAAGGGTATATTTAGATCTATTTAATTTCTCACCAATGTATGAATCAAACTATTACAGAGAATACATAAGTACTAATTTAATATTTTAGGGTAAATTTAGATATTTTGATTGACTATATGACTCCACCAAGGCAATTTTCATAGCCAAATCTAGCATTGCCAAACAAATATTCTGAAATATTTTAAAACTTTATTTTTTGTTAAACATAGTTCCTAACTAAATTCAGACGTATAAAATACAATATAAGAAATATATATTTCTTCATTTGCTATACATTTAAAGATTACAAAATCAACGATGATCAAGAGATCATATCGATATTGATTGATTGACCTTCATTATAAAAATAGTTGTAGTAATTTGAAGAAATAATATATTTTTGACTTTTGTGTATTGTCAATGAATTTACTTGAACTAATGGCATTAACATTTATTTTATATTTTTGATATAGGTTCACAATCATGCATGGCATTGGAAAAGGGTAAAACGTGCGAAAACAACAAAAGATTGTGATCGTTCATCTTGTCGACTTGGAATTCCGATTTGTATTGAGGGAATTTGTGGATGTACTGACGGAATAAGGAGGAATGTTTTGTTCAAGAAAGACAATATTTATATGGATAAATGTTCTTGTGGATGTAAACCACATTGTGTCCTAGGATTTTGCACATGTCCTTGTTGTTGAAAGCCAAAATTAAGACAAGATTGATGTTTAGATCATACTTTATCTTATTATAATGAAAACTTAGTGAATATTTTATCTTATTATAAGAAAGAATAGTCTGCCAATTCAATATTTTCATTTCCTTCATCCAATTCATACAAGGATAAATCTATTGTGGTAATTATGAGAACATGTGAATTTATTGTTGGGCATGTAGTAAGAAATAATGGGAAATGAAGGGAAGATGAAAAGAGGAATTTGAAAGGTTTTCTTATGCTTCAGTAAGAAAAAAGAAATGTTTTCCTCATAGGTAGTGGAAAGGAAAGTTCAAGTGCTTAAATAAAGAAGCAGTTCTACTAATTTTTAAAAGGGTTGGAAAGAGGGACCCCCTTCGCGTTGTCGTTGTCGTCACTCACTTGGCTCGACTTTGGCTTTTGGATTTGGAAAATGATCTATCGAGAGATTATTTTAAGACAAAGTTTTTTTAAATTATTTATTTATTTGATTAAATTAAATAGTCAAAACCTTCTGAATTATTTAAATAATTATCCGAAATGAACCAACCCGACTCACATATATGTCACCCGTGTTTAAAACATATTTCTTGTTTTATTTGAATTTCCCACCATAGGAATCGATGGTTCTGAAAGTTTGTAACTTTCAGCAACAATCATGGACGTTCTGAAGGGTTTCAAACATTCATGAAGGGTCGTGTGGTTTTTGAAAGGTTTCAAGCTTTCGGAACTAGTGCTTCTTGGCTATAAATACCTCGAACTTTTCACTTACGAAATTTCTGAAATTCTTCTTCTTCTTTTGCACAAATTCATTATTTGTTTACTTTAATGTCGTTGAGTGGATTGCTAACACAATTTTTTGGGTGTTAATATACTGGTGAATAGAATCGTTCTATCCTGAAATGATATATTCCAATTCAAACCTCGAATACTATAGGGAAATACTTTCCTTAAGCAAATATTTTGCATTCAGTGGGTTCGATTTTGTTTCTGTTATGATTGTTACAGATTCTTGTAACTTTTACAATCACGAGTTCTGTTAATTGATTTCTTTTCTTCATTACATGGTTTGAACTTTGGAATTTACTGTTTCTGCAAAGTTTTTTTAATCATTAGTATTGATTTTAAATACAAATTGCATAACAATCTTAAGGAAATTAATGGTTTATTTGTAAATATGTATTTGTGGGTGGTGCCAAATACCTTCGTTGTTTTATACTCCTATTAAGTTTGAAATTTAATTTATTGCTTACTAAATCAGTTGTATCGATTTTTGTATATCATAAATGACAATTGACAGTGCTACGACTTTGGTGGTTGTTGCTGCACAAACCTGAACTGATGTACCACAAGCAGAGAAACCGGGAAAAATTTTCTAGTGTAAATTTCAAACGATGGTGACAAGGGGTATTTTTCTCGCTTACCTCTCTCGGTCTGCAGAAATTTACCAATAATGAAACTCCAATGCATGTTGCCGATATGTCAAATAGAGAAAAATTTGTGATTATTAAAGCATGGAAACATGTATACTTATTATGTAAGGGCTACATTTTAAGTGCTTTAGAGGATGACTTATATATTGTTTTCAGCACATTGAAAACTTCGAAAGAATTGTGGAATGCACTTGAGTAAAATATAAGACAGAAGATGCATGCTTGTAGAGGTTTGTGGTCACTAAAGTTTTTAGACTATAAGATGACAGATAGCAAAACTGTTGGATCACAAGAACAAGAGTTTCAACTTATTTTCCATGTTCTTATTGTTGGGGATATGGTATTGAATAAAGCTTTTCAAGTGGCTGCAATGATTGAGAAGTTACCACCTTCGTGGAACGACTTCAAAAATTATTTACAACACAAACGGAAGGAAATGAATCTTGAAGATCTTGTGATTTAGCTCTAGATTGAGCAAAATAACAAGACCGCTGAAAAGAAGTCTCGTGGGAGCTCCAAAATAATGGGAGTTAGTATTGTTGAAGAAGCTCCCACCAAATGCAAAAAAAGAAAGAAGTCCAGTGGACAGAAGTCAAAGCAGGCCAAGAAGGAATTCAAGGGAAACTGTGACAATTGTGGTAAGGCTAGTCACAAGTCTTCTAACTATTGTGCTCCAAGAATGGACAAGGACAAAGGAAAAAGTCAAGTGAACAGGATAGCCAGGTCATGTCTAAGATTATATCAAAGTTAGTCATATCCAAAATAACCAAATCAGCCCATGTTTGGAAAACCATAAACATAACAGGACAAGCACGATAAACATGGGTGATTATGACAGACTCTCCAACTGGTGTAGAAAAAGGGATGGGGGCATCAAGTAAATCACAAACCGCATCAAATCCCAAGGCAAACTGAACTGACACGTAAGAAAAGGTAGAACCCGGATCAAACAACACATTAGCCATCCGGTTATAGACAAGAATAGTACTTGTGATCACTGCATCATATGTCTCCGCCTCGGTCTTGCCTAGAAAGGCATAAAACTGCACCCTGTCATCTTGACGGGAAACCTTCTTGCCTAGCTGCATTGCTCCCCTGCCTGCATTACCATTTCCCTGGCCTCCACGACCTTGCTGATTTCCTCCTCGCCTACCTTGTGGACGTCCTCTGCCATTACTACCAATGCCCGCTGGTGCAACTGCTCTGGTCTGCTGCGGCACAGGGTCAAACAGGCGCATATGGGGATAATCTCCCTTCCTATGTCCAGGTTCTCCACAATTATAACACACTTAATAACTTAACCAAGTAAGCATCGTTGCTATTGGAGAAGTCGTATCATGACCCTCCTTGATATGCACTAAATCTAGGAATTTGTAGTGGAAATTCTAACCTCAATTGTCGCAACATAATTTCATCATTTACTAAGCGACCCATACATGTTATAACAACAATACTTAATGCATTTTCCAAAGTAATGGTGTTCATTATCTAGCCCTTCCTTACAAAACATCTTGAATGTTGTCACCTTGGCTAAGTCTTTTGACTTCACCCCTTTCTACCTCTTTCACAAAATTGACCACTTCCTGAAAAGATTTTGCTGAAGCAGCCACCAATAAGCTTGAATCTGCGAATTTGACCTTAATCCCTTCACAAAGCACCGAATTTGCTCTTTTATACTAAAGCAAGGTGGAGTACCATATTTGGATAAAACACAAAATTTGGCCTTATAGGCTGCAACAAATCTATTATGTGGCTCTGTATTCAGGAGCTCATCTCTCCTTCTATCCCTCAAAGTTTAGTGTATATACTTCTCCATAAAGATAGCTATAAAATGTTTCCCAAGTCGTGAGTAGTATATTTACTAGTCGATGCTCAAAATGAGACCACCACCATATTTTGGCTTCTCCCTTGAACCGGTATATCATAAACTCAACACCAAATCACTCTACCTTATCCATCTTATAAAGTAGCTCATGACAATCAACAAGAAAAATCATAAGAATCTTCACATTCAGCACCCATGAAAAATGAAGGTTTCAACCATAAGAACATAATTAAAAATCCTCATGTTAGTCATTAGTCAGTACATGCCCAAATTGAATCAGGGAAGCATGCTTATTTAGACAGACACATCCTCTCTTGTTAGTGTTGGTGTTACCACTTCTGTTGCTCTAGTTCTGACCATAAAGTAAAGGAGGAAAGATGCCAATTTGTATCACCGAGATACCAATTTGAATCAAGTTATAGCACGAAAGCAGGAGAAACAAAGAGATTTCCTAAAGTCCTATAGCCTCTCAAAGAAAAGTAAAGACGTCTCCGTACCGTTACGCAAAACTCTACTAGACTCGTTTTGGTACAATGAGATCAACGAACCTAGGGCTCTTATACAAACTTTGTCACGACCCGAACCATTGTGAGTGACACCCACACTAACCCTCTGGTGGGAGAACCATAACTACAACCCAACTAAGAAGCTTAACCAAAACTAAACATTTAAAGCTACGGAAGCAGGTTTAAATAACTTATTTATTAATACGGAGTTCCCATAAACTCCGAAGTCTTTTCAAGCAACTAAAGAACTAAAACTAATGCGGAAGTCAACCCCTAGAATTGAAAGTCATAGTACCAAAACATCTAATGTGCAACAAGTCTCAGAAAAAGGGGTACAACCCCCAACTAACATAATAATATTGAAAATAGTCCAAGTCCGAAAAGAAATGGACTAAACAAAGGAAGGACCTCATGGCAGCCTGAAAGAGCTGGCTCACCCTTGAAATCCGATCTCGATCACTGATCTTCTAGCTGAGGTCTATCAATAGCTGCCTGAATATGCACTGTACTCCACAAAGAATGAGCAAGTGCAGTATCAGTATAAAACCACAGTGTACTGGTAGGATCACGCGACTATTCCAGTAAGCACAATATATATAAGCAGTCATAACATAGTAAACACGTATTTAAAGAATATAAAATCAGTTATCATCTCAGGAGCACTATACAATCCACATTCTCAATAACATTTAGATATGTCAACACAATGGTCCTCTCATGGAACCCATACCCAAACTGTTAGTGTATCAGAACGTGACACCCGATCCCGATAAGTATGTCGGAACACCCGATCCAACATATGTGTCGGAACATGACACCCGATCCAATATATATGTGTCAGAACGTCACACCCGATCCAAGTTAGTGTGTCTGAACGTGACACCTAATCCAATCAATATAACCACAATCACAATCATAATCACACTCATAATGTACATTCTCATAATCATACAATCAATTTTCAATTCATTGCATATACTTATTCGTTCATACTCATTTACATTAGGTTTTATCAATACTACTTTATTCACACACATGCATGCATTACAATAAAGCAATTACCAACATGTATCACACAAAAATGAAATCAAACAATCACTTGCCTCGAAACCAAGTTTGAATTCCCCTAAGGCACTTAGCTTGAATCTTCCCTTTCCAGATTCTTTCTGTTTACTCGTGGCCTAAAACTAACAAATTAAGGCAATGATCAATATACGAGGCCTAATTACCTGGATTACAATCACCATTATCAACCCTAGGCCAAACCCATGATCCCAATACCCAACTTAGGTAATTACATGTCAAAACATTCCCCTGAGGATAATTTCCCAAGAATCTATGTTCTATGGATCGAAAACTGTATTAGGGGAGTAAAAATCTTACCTTTAGCCCCAAAAGTCATGGAAAAACTAAAAGAAATAACCCTGGGTCGTTTCATTAGCTCTCAAGAATGAATGTTGTAGAATTATAACATTTTTTGGTTTTAATCCCGACTAAATTTGCGACTGGGCCACTACGGCGGACCCCATCCCGCCATAGCGGACTGCCCTGGCGGGAATAATTCCACCTTGGGGTCTAGCACGAAAACAAATAGTCATAATTTGAGTTTCAAACTCCCATTTCACAACACACCTTGAAGTTAGGACATTCAAAAACTACCCGATCACGCTAAGATAAGTTTCGGGAGTTCTACTCGGCCGAATTCGATTCGGTAAAGTCGTACGGGTTCCTTAATGTCTTAGCTATCTACTCATATGATGAAAAACATAATTATATCTTTCATTCATTACCAGATTGCCCTAGCCCTCGCATGACTCAGATTTTTTCCAAATCTGAACTAGGCTAGGAATTCCCAAGTCACTACTGAAAAGTTTGCTGGCCCAATTTCTTTCCATATTGGCTTTTCTATAACAACGGAAATAGGTCATTACACTATCAATCACATGACATGAAACAACAATACAAGAAAAAACCAATGCAAAAACATGTCTCACATGATCATAAAACAAATATCAGTCAGCTTAAGTAACCTCAAACTCTTACCTAGTTCTCTCACAAAACGCAAACCCAAATCTAATATCATATTAGTCGTGATATCCGAGCCAATCATATATAATCAAATCATGCGTGGAATTACAGCCAATCAACAATATCTTTTACTAGCATGGTACCGAACCAACCGACAAGCACATCAAGCATGTATAATCACATAACACAACAAGCATGAATAATCAAATAGCACAGTGAACCAGACCACCTAAACCCACAAGTTACAATCACAAGTTCATTTCGTATGCTTGCTATCATACATTGAACAATATGACACTACAAGCAATAAACATGCATTTATACATAATCGATTAGAATATAACCAACACCTAACTTGAATCGAGCCCATTGTAAGTTGTAAATATAACAAAGAATCACAAATGGCCTATTAATTTATCCAGATTACTAACAAATCTCAACCCCAGCCAACATGTGATCACCTTCCCCAACTTAAGGCTCCTTCCCACCATATACCTTTTACACCAAGTTCAATTTTAGGAGTTCAACTTACCTAAATTCGATTATGAAAGGCCATATGGATTTCATAATGTCTTGGATACAAAAGACCTCAGCCTTTCACATATGGCCTTAGACCTCACCTATCGTGGCTCGTATCTAACGCTGGTCTAGCCGAGAATTATGAAGTTACTATTTGGAAAGTATCTGGGGCAAAATTCCTTCCCTATATATTTATATCCTTACCATCGGAGCACTAAATGAATTTCAGCATGATTTATATATTTTTTCAATTTAGTTACCTTTAGTCTTTTAGTTTAGGTGTTTGTTTTATTATGGCATATTGCATGCTTGTATATTCAATATACTGATGACATTCTGTCACGATCTAGGGGTGCCCCCTAGATGTAAGATGGCATACTCGACCCCGAAGGGGTCTCATACAAGACCTTACCATGTCATAAACATAAGTAATACAAATGATGCGGAATAAAACTTTTTACAATCGAAGTCTTTTCATAAAAATCAAAATAGAAGTCTAGGCATTTTCTCATTTACCATATAATACAATCGAATATCAAGAAGGGTCATAGCCCTTTACAACATAGTCTCAAAAGGAATGCTAGGAGAAACTAGAAGGAATAACTCTTATCCTCAAACCATGAGGACTCACCAAAGCAAGCAGAGAATAAATCCAAGATTTCTACCAAAGGAGAGAAAATCTCAGCAACTGGGACCTACACTTATAGAAAAACATAGAAAATATAAGTTAGTACAAAATTGCACTGAGTATGGAAGCCATGCAATAAAATCCTTAAAACATGCTAAAAGGGACAATTTAGTTGAAACCATGCACTTTATCATTTTAAAGAGTCATCATTTAACATAGTGTAAATACATAAGTCAAACCAACTCATAAATAACCCTTTAGTTATACTTGTGCAATACATAGACAAGATCCCATAATACTATCTAATACTAAATAGCACTTTTAGGCCACAATAATCATACATATCATAACTTGTCCTCATCCATAGCCACTACTCATAAACAAGGAAACATTCATATTCATTAACTTGTAACAAGGAAAGCCACTCATAGCAACAATCCATATCATACATGCATAAATTCACATATCTACATAGCATAATAAAACCACACCATGACCCCTTTCAAAATCCTACTCGTGCAATGCATAAGTGAAGTCCCATACCCCCAATAACCCTAAGTAGGACTCCTTGAGAAGTTATAAGTATAGTTCGTGTTTATGTTCTTGTTCATATTCATATTCTTGTCATGTAGGGAAATAGCCTTAACCAACATAGACCATGTGAGCTACATGGAATCCGGTGTCATGTCCCACACAGAAAAAAGGTGTCCTACTTGCCTAAGGTAGAACTACATGTATTAGGTTTTAGGTGGATCCACTAGCTAAAGATCTATGTGGGAACATAGTTATGGGATAGGGAGATTGTTACTAGAAACCCCAAACCTATTATATTGACGAGAGAGCTTCCATTTCATGAGGTTTCGTAAATTGACTCGGCCTGTTGTATTAACGGGAGGGCATGTACCTCACATTCCATATCCACTCGGTGCTAAGCATAACTTTCCCATTATTTACATAATTAGTCTTGAATTGTATTTACATGTGTGAAGGAGTATCTTACTGTTTAATCAACACAATAGTACTATCATAATCATAGACATTTCATACATAGTCATGTGTAAGGGTATGGGGAGAATGATCTTTCAACAATACCACAATTACACCATAGTCATAGAATCTTCACTTTCTAAGTGAATCATAAGCTCATACACAATTCTCATAAGCATGTATAAACCCTCATAATTTTCCCTTCAAGGACCATGAATCACAATCAACCCAAACATCTAGAATGTATACATTAGACATGGAGAATATCATGATTCAATTAACTTAATCAATCTAGACATAATCAATTCACATGCTTCTACAATCAATCAACCCATATCATATTTCACAATTTAGCAATATGGGGGATTCATGAGTTCTTGGGGGAATTTCATCATAAATACACATTAAATCAACAATTCAATCATAATCCTTCATAGTTAAACCATTGAAAACGTTATGAAAGAGAAATCATGACTTAGATTGAAACCCTAGGTTTTGGAGAAAATTGGAAGCTTTGAAATCAAGTTTTGAAGGGACTCTAAGGGTGAAAGCTATCCATAGATAAAAAGCCACCATACCTTGATTAAGAATCTCAAAAAAAATTAGGAATAAACCTTGAATTTTCCAAACCCTAGCTCAAATTCCACCCTTCTTCTTCTTTGAGTTTTAGAGAGAGAAATATTATAAGGAAGATGAAGTTTTAGTTTGATTTGGGTGTTTGAATATAATGACTTAGTTTTGGGTGAATTTTTAGTTAAAACAACTTATATAGTACCCTCTCATGGTCCTTGAGGTAATAGTGATGCCATTTGGGGCCCCTAGCTCAAATTCCCAAGGCATCTTCACGAGGGGCTCCACGAGTTGTGGTCAAGACCACTAGTTGTGGTCCCTCTCGTGGACCATGAGGCAATGGCTAGGCCACTTGGAGGATTCTCCTCCTTGGCCAATGCAACTCCACGAGGCCTCCCACGAGCCGTGGTCAAGACTATTGGTTGTGGTGATGGTTGTGGAGCTTGAGGCAGTGTGCCCAAGTTTGGGGCAGCCTTGGCCTTTGGCCTTGACTTGGCCCCTTAGCCTTGACCCTTGCAACCCTCATTTTAACTCTAGGTGGTCTACTAATCTACGGGGAGTCATTTTATGATTTTTAGCCCTTATGTTTAGGCTCTAATTTAACCTACTATTTTGCGGAGTGTTACATCATCTCCTCATTGAGAACATTCGTTCTCGAATGACGAATTAGACACCTTACAAAAATAAAGACTCAAGACTAGCAGCTTATCATGCATGCAACATGAAAATAATGCACAATTCAAAAGGAGAAACATCAACTCCATCTCAAGACATAACCAATGCAACACAAGGAACTAGGAGCTACATCCACAACCCATTATGCACAAAACTCATCATTTTACATAACCATAGGAGGAACTATCTTCTCCAACTCAAAGCAAGCTCAACACAACATTATGGAGCCAATATGCCATTTCATCAAAAATATAACTAAGCATGTTCATCAAATCATCTCATGTAGTCAAATATGCAATCATTATACTAAAATGCACAACATCACGAGGAACATTTAAATCATGAAAACTCAATTTTATACTTAAACATGAATTCTCACAAGAATATGCATATCATAAGGAAATCATAAAGAACACATATAACTCACATGACTTCCCAAAACCCGAAACTCAAGAGAGACTACTTACCTCAAGCTTGGATAGGAGTAGAAGGAAAAATATGAGGATAGTAGACTTCATATCGGCCTTGGCCTCCCATGTAGCACCCTTAACTAAATTATTCCCCCATAAAACCTTTACGAAAGCTACTTCTTTGTTTCTCGACCTCTTAACTTGCCAGTCTAAAATCTCTACCGGAATCTCTTCATAGGAAAGACTCTCATCAAATCCCAAGCCCTCTAAAGGAATGATGGAAACCGGATCAACAATACATGTCTTAAGCATAGAAACATGAAATACCGGGTGAACTGGAGGCAACACATTTGGCAAGTCTAACTCATAGGCAACTTTCCCAACACGTTTCAAGATTTGATATGGGCCTACATACCGGGGACTAAGTTTCCCTTTCTTGCCAAACCTCATCACACCTTTCATAGGTGAGATTTTGAAATAGACCCAATCATTGACTTCAAACTCTAAATCCCTCCTTCTAACATTGGCATAAGACTAGTTCGGGACCGATTAGATCAATTTCACCCACTTCAAACCACCCAACTAGAGATGTACACCTTCTACCATACAATCCTTCAAAATGAGCCATGGTAAAACTTGAGTGGTAACTATTGTTGTAAACAAACTCTATCAATGGTAGATGGTCATCCCAATTACCTTTGAAATCTATAATACAGGCCCTCAAGATATCTTCTTGGGTTTAAATGATGCACTTCGCTTGACCATCCGTTTGAGGGTGAAAGGTCGTGCTAACCTTGACCTTAGTACCAAACCCTTTTTGGAATGCCTTCCAAAAGTGTGAAGTAAATTGGGTACCCCGATTCGAAATAATTGATAGAGAAACCCCATGCAACTTCACTATCTCCTTGATGTACAATTTGGCACAGTCTTCCGCCGAAATAAAACCTTGACGGGAATAAAATGGGCTGATTTTGTCATTCTATCCATAGTGACCAAAATAGAATCATGTTGCCTTCAAGTACAAGGCAAACCCACTATAAAATCCATATTCACATCCTGCCACTTCCATGTGGGAATATCTATATTTTGGGACAAGCCTCCCAGCCTTTGATGCTCGGCCTTAACTTGTTGACAATTTTGGCAATTGGCTTCAAAGCCCGCTATATCCTTCTTCATACCATTCCACCAATAGACTTCCTGTAGATCACGGTACATTTTGGTGGCTCCCGGATAAATAGAATACCACGAATCATGAGCTTCTTCTAGGATTTGCTCTCTCAAGCCATCAACATCCGGAACACATATTCAACCTTAATACCTAAGCACCCCATCTCCCCCTTAGGAGAAAACCTCAACGGACTTGTTGAGTACTAATTCTTTCAACTCCACTAACATGGGATCAAGGTCTTTCCTGGACTTCACGTCCATTACAAAGGATGATTCGGAACCATTATGGACCATGACACTACCCTTGGTGGAATCCACTAGTTGGACAGTTAACCGGGCCAACCTATGCACATCACGAAATAACTCATTCTATGTACTGAGCCATTTGTGTTGCAGGTATAGGTATTCAAGTCCATTTCAAAGGATGATTTGGAACCATTATGGACCATGACACTACCCTTGGTGGAATCCACTAGTTGGACAGTTAACCGGGCCAACCTATGCACATCACGAAATAACTCATTCTATGTACTGAGCCATTTGTGTTGCAGATATAGGTATTCAACATAATAAATAGGTGCTTCGTTGATACCGCATGCAGTTCGAGTGAGCTATGGTGAGCCTCCTTGCTTCTGAAGGGTTCCACTTGTACTCCAGTTATATCAGTTGTTCAGATGTCATGGGTCTTGTCTTGACTTCTATCTTTGTCAGTTAGATGCTTCATAGATAGACAATGGAGTTTCAGAAGTCTGTTCATTTGTTTTGTTAAATGTTTTTAAGATTTAAGTTGCCTATTTTACGGCGAGTAGAGTATATTATTTTCATTCATAGTTATTCATTTGAGT
>NW_006239615.1:88875-89027 GCF_000226075.1 Solanum tuberosum | reverse complement strand
GCATCTTCACGAGGGGCTCCATGAGCCGTGTTCCCTCACGTGGACCTTGAGGCAGTGGCTAGGGAATTTGGGGGCTCCTCCTCCTAGGCCAAGGCGACTCCATGACGCTTCCCACGAGCCGTGGTCAAGACCACTGGCCGTGGTGATGCTCA
>NW_006239615.1:73552-87645 GCF_000226075.1 Solanum tuberosum | reverse complement strand
CTTTTAAAGATAAATTTTTTACCTGATAAACTCTATTCCAACAAAATCCTTTCAATGTGATGAATCTTCGAGAAATCATCTTCTTAACCGAAGCATTTGTTCTGTTATTGAAGAAAAAATCAAAAAATCATCAGGGATTTCTGAGATGAACAACAAATTTTGAAACCATTCTTCAATTTGCTTTGACAAAAAATTGTAGAGTATATTCATTGATGAAGCAATACCTGACAAAAATTTGTAGTTTTCCTTTGTGAAAAAATTCAGATTTGGAGCTTCAATAAGCTGAGCGTTCTTTCTTAAAAAAATTCCAGACTTGGACCTTGGGATTTTATGTTTTATGACTTATTTTGCTTTCCCAAATAAAAATGTTAGCGGGATCTTGAAAATGTTGGAGGGAATATATTATTTTAGTGAAAAGTTTAAGGTCACACTTGTAATGTGTTGTTTTTACAATTATAAAAATAGCATACTTTAAAAGAGTTGCCATATATGTAAATACTTGTTGCCAATTATATCATAATGTAACAACGCTTATAAAGTGTAGCTTATACCATTAAAGACTACGCTTTACAAGTGTTGCCAATATTATCGAAGCCAAAAGTCAAAAACTTGGGCTACGCTTTAAAAGTGTAGCCAAAAATATTTTAGGCAACACTTTACAAGCGTTGTCCAGAATTAGTGTGGCCATAAGACTAAAATGTGTAGTGTTTGGTTATCCCGTCCTGGCACCACGAGCCACCTTCACGAGTCATGGTGAGGACCATGATAAGTGGTCCCCCTCGTGAAGGTTGGGGCAGTAACTAGATAAATGGTTCATGAGGCTCACAAGCCCAAGGCATTCCCATGAGGTGCTCCACGAGCCATGGTCCCTCTCATGGTCCTTAAGGTAGTAGCCATGCCATTTGGGTCCCCTAGCTCAAATTCCCAAGGCATCTTCACGAGGGGCTCCATGAGCCGTGTTCCCTCTCGTGGACCTTGAAGCAGTGGCTAGGGCATTTGGGGGCTCCCCCTCCCTGGCCAAGGCAACTCCACGACGCTTCCCACGAGCCGTGGTCAAGACCACTGGCCGTGGTGATGCTCGTGGAGCTTGAGGCAGTGTGCCCAAGTTTAGGGAAGCCTTGGCCTTTGGTCTTTGCTTGGTCCCTTAGCCTTGACCCTTGCAACCCTCATTTTAACTTTAGGTGGTCTACTAATCTACGGGGATCATTTTTTTATTTTTAACCCTTACGTTTAGGATCTAGGTTAACCTACTATTTTCCGGAGTGTTACACATTCAATCTGCATTATTTCATGATGTAGAATAAAGTGCTTTTGCGGAAAAAGGATGAGACCTTTTTTTTATACGTTAGCAAAATAACCAGTTGTATACCAAACAATAAAGCAAATTGGGCGCAGGCATATACATTCTGCTTCAGCAACAATTCAGAAAGGACGCATCTTTTAGACAAAAATTACACTCCGAGCAAGATAGTTCATGATTGCATACCCACACAATACCTTTTCCACAGTCTGCAGATGTTGCATAGTGACTATACTCAGGAATCAGGACAACCTATTAGCAAGGGTAAAACATGTAGTGCTGGATATTCTAAGGCTGGATAATCATATCGAATTTAGAGTCACAGACATACGAATAGTTATATTTCTTCATAAAGCTTAGAACTATGCAAAATACTAAGACATAGTTGTATGAAATGTGAAGAAAAGAAAAATACCTTTTGATGGCAAAACTGCAAGCCTTGTACAACTTCTGCTTGAAATCTTATAATATATGCATATGACAGAACCTCATAAGCGACATTGCTTTCGACTTACAGCCATGAACCCCACAAGTATTACTGATAACCGCATTCCCATTGTTCTCTCCAGTTCCTAGAGTACCAACCTTATTACTCTTATCCTCATCCTCCAGAAAAACAGTCATTCCAAACTTCCAGCAATACTATCTATGCTTGAGCTTTACTTCCTCCATTAACGACCAGTAACAATCTCTGTATATACGATGGAGTTGCTTTGTCTGTCGATTCCTCCTTTTGAAAACTTCCACTCGATGCAAATGCTTGGATCGGGACAGAAAAACATCCTCCTCCCATCCGTCAATTTTGATCAGCGTTAAGGCATTCGAAGAAGAGGGACGGCCGACAGCATTCCCAGTTCACCTATACTCCCAAAAATAAACAAAAAATTGTATCAACAAAGAGAAGAATATCAAGACCCTAAAGCTAAATATGAAACCACACGCAAGCAATAAACCCAAAACCCATAAATTTTGGCTTTTAAAGATAAATTTTTTACCTGATAAACTCTATTCCAACAAAATCCTTTCAATGTGATGAATCTTCGAGAAATCATCTTCTTAACCGAAGCATTTGTTCTGTTATTGAAGAAAAAATCAAAAAATCATCAGGGATTTCTGAGATCAACAACAAATTTTGAAACCATTCTTCAATTCGCTTTGACAAAAAATTGTAGAGTATATTCATTGATGAAGCAATACCTGACAAATATTTGTAGTTTTGCTTTGTGAAAAAAATCAGATTTGGAGCTTCAATGAGCTGAGCGTTCTTTCTTAAAAAAATTCTAGACTTGGACCATGGGATTTTATGTTTTATGACTTATTTTGCTTTCCCAAATAAAAATGTTAGCGGGATCTTGAAAATGTTGGAGGGAATATATTATTTTAGTGAAAAGTTTAAGGTCACACTTGTAATGTGTTATTTTACAATTATAAAAATAGCATACTTTAAAAGAGTTGCCATATATGTAAATACTTGTTGCCAATTATATCATAATGTAACAACGCTTAGAAAGTGTAGCTTATGCCATTAAAGACTACGCTTTACAAGTGTTGCCAATATTATCGAAGCCAAAAGTCAAAAACTTGGGCTACGCTTTAAAAGTGTAGCCAAAAATATTTTAGGCAACACTTTACAAGCGTTGTCCAAAATTAGTGTGGCCGTAAGCCTAAAATGTGTAGTGTTTGGTGATCCCGTCCTGGCACCACGAGCCACCTTCACGAGTCGTGGTGAGGACCATGATCCGTGGTCCCCCTCGTAAAGGTTGGGGCAATAACTACATAAATGGTTCATGAGGCTCACAAGCCCAAGGCATTCCCATGAGGGGCTCCACGAGCCATGGTCCCTCTCATGGTCCTTAAGGCAGTAGTCATGCCATTTGGGGCCCCTAGCTCAAATTCCCAAGGCATCTTCACGAGGGGCTCCATGAGTCGTGTTCCCTCTCGTGGACCTTGAGGCAATGGCTAGGGCATTTGGGGGCTCCTCCTCCCTGGCCAAGGCAACTCCACGACGCTTCCCACGAGCCGTGGTCAAGACCACTTGCCGTGGTAATGGTCGTGGAGCTTGAGGCAGTGTGCCCAAGTTTGGGGCAGCCTTGGCCTTTGGTCTTTGCTTGGTCCCTTAGCCTTGACCCTTGCAACCCTCATTTTAACTTTAGGTGGTCTACTAATCTACGGGGATCATTTTTTTATTTTTAACCCTTACGTTTAGGATCTAGTTTAACCTACTATTTTCCGGAGTGTTACACATTCAATTTGCATTATTTCATGATGTAGAATCAGGTATTTAGGATCATCAACATGTGTTCCATTGAGATCAAATCATCCATTCGTCAACTTTTGGTGTGGACTCCTTGCTTTCAGAGGACTCCAGTCATGCAATAATGTTAGTAGTAGGACGTTGAGGTCTTGTGGATCTTGTATGTACACCTTTTAGACAGTAAAGATTTCATAGATAGAAAGTTTTGGAGAGTCTTTCAGTAATGTTTTATTTTAAAACTTTATGTTTCATATTCAATATTATTGGATAGTTTGTAGATTCAGTAAACTGTTGTAAGCAATTCTTCAATTTTGATGTTGTATATTCATGAGTTAGTCTTCCACTTAGTAGTCAATCAAGACAAGGGTTGCTTCTGGAGCAGCTACAGTTCTTGAGTGTCATCCATGTCCAGGGGGTAGGCTAAGGGTGTGACAATTTTTGTATTGTTTGTTCTTAGATGATTGAGTTGAGTTCACGGGGACTCAAGCTTTCGTAATGTCTAAGCTTCTCCTTACTTTAGTGTTTGTGTCACACACTGCAGTTGCGGTCATGACAAGTACTAATAATTAAGATTAAAAATTTATACTAGTTTACAAATATAAGGAAATAAATTAATTTTTAAAACATTTGTTTAACCAAATAGTTATAAAAATGAGATATAAGTCAGTCAAAATTGAGTGTCAACGATATGGATTGCATAAATCTAATTCTTATTTAAACTCTAAATATAAGTGCAAAAGCTGATTAATATTATGTTCCAACTTCCAAAACTTCCAAAGAATATTTGACTAGTTGGATTTAATTTTTAATTTACCCACTTCTTTTAGATTAAAAATTTAATGATTGAATTCACTTGGTAAGTTGGTATACCACCTATGTCTTATAAATATTAAGTCTTGTTTCCAATCAACATACAAAATAAAAATATTATCATTGAGATTTTAGATATAGTTAAGTTGTATAGAAGATGAAGAAGGAATCAACCATTGTATTCACTCTTCTTTGGGTGTTCATTTTGCTCGGTTAAGTTTCTTTTCCTCTTCCCCTCCCCTTCTATCTCCCTCTCCCTCTATGCCTCTCATTTATTTCCTCTTATATGATATGTCAATAATTTTTTTCTTTATACACATACGGACTAACATATCCCACATACATACGCATATGTATATGGAAAAGGTTAACAGTTTTTATTTGTATTAAATTTTTTATATGTTTAATTATTGATCCATATTTTATCTTTTTTCTCAAATATATTTTATCCCAATAACAATTTTTTTCATCAGAGAAGAATGATTCTGATTTGATTGATTTAGTGGAACCCAAGTAACAGTATTTTTTGGTATTTTTAATTATTTAAGGGTATATTTAGATCTATTTAATTTCTCACCAGTGTATGAATCAAACTATTACAGAGAATACATAAGTACTAATTTATTAGTTTAGGGTAAATATAGATATTTTGATTGAGTATATGAATCCACCAAGTCAATTGTCATAGCCAAATCTAGCATAGCCATACAAATATTATGAAATATTTTAAAACTTCATTTTTTGTTAAACATAGTTCCTAACTAAATTCAGACGTATAAAATGCAATATAAGAAATATATATTTCTTCATTTGCTATACATTTAAATATTACAAAATCAACTATGATCAAGAGATCATATCGGTATTGATTGATTAACCTTCATTATAAAAATAGTTGTAGTAATTTGAAGAAATAATATATTTTTGACTTTTGTGTATTGTCAATGAATTTACTTGAACTAATGGCATTAACATTTATTTTATATTTTTGATATAGGTTCACAATCATGCATGGCATTGGAAAAACAGTAAAAATATGTCAAACAACAAAAGATTGTTATCATGCATCTTGTCGACTTGGAATTCCGATTTGTATTGAGGGAATTTGTGGATGTACTAACGGAATAAGGAGGAATGTTTTCTTCTAGAAAGGCAATATTTATAGAGGGAGATGTTCTTGTGAATGTAAACCACATTGTGTCCTAGGATTTTGCACATGTCCTTGTTGTTGAAAGCCAAAATTAAAACCTGATTCATATTACAATGATACTTTATCTTTGAAAACTTAGAGAATATTTTATCTTATTATAAGAAAGAATAGTCTGCCAATTCAATATTTTCACTTTCTTCATCCAATTCATACAAGGATAAATCTAATTGTGGTAGTTATGAGAACATGTGAATTTATTGTTAGGCATATAGTAAGAATTAATGGGAAATGAAGGGAAGATGAAAAGAGGAATTTGAAAGGTTTTCTTATGCTTCAGTAAGAAAAAAGAATTTTTTCCCTCGTAGGTAGTGGAAAGGAAAGGTGAAGTGTTTAAATTAAGAAGCACTTTTACTAATTATTAAAAGGGTTGGAAAGAGGGACCCCCTTCACTTTGTCGTCATCGTCACTCGCGTGGCTCGACTTTGGCTTTGGCTTTGGAAAATGATCGACCGAGAGATTATTCTTTGACAAAGTTTTTAAATTATTTATTTATTTAATTAAATTTAATGGCCAAAACCTTCTTAATTATTTAAATAATTAACCGAAACGACCCAACCTGAATCGCATCTACGTGACCCATGTTTAAAATATATTTCTCATTTTATTTGAATTTCCCACCATTGGAAACGATGATTTTGAAAGTTTGTAACTTTCAAGAACACCCATGGACGTTCTGAAGGGTTGCAAACATTCATAAAGGGTCGTGTTGTTTTTGAAAGGTTTCAAGCTTTCGGAACCAGTGCTTCTTGGCTATAAATACCTTGAACTTTTCACTTACGAAATTTTTGAACTTCTTCTTCTTCTTTTGCACAAATTCATTATTTCTATACTTTACTGTCGTTGAGTGGATTGCTAACACCATTTTTTGGGTATCAATATACTGGTGAATAGAATCGTTCTATCCTGGAAGGATATATTCCAATTCAAACCTCGGATACTATGGGAAAATAATTTCCTTAAGCAGACACTGTTCATTCGGTCGGCTCGATTTTCTTTTCGTTTTGTTTCATACAATTGTAACAGATTCTTGTCTGTTTTACAATTACTAGTTTCTTCTAATTGATTTATCTTCTTCATTACATAGTTTAAACTTTGGAATTTACTGTTTCTGCAAAGTTTTTTTAATCATTAGTATTGATTTAAAATAAAAATTGCATAACAATCTTAAGGAAGTTAATGGTTTATTTGTAAATATGTATTTGTGGGTGGTGACAAAGACATTTGTTGTTATATACTCCTATTAAGTTTGAAATTTAAATTATTCCTTATTGAATCAGTCATATCAATTTTTGTTTATCATAAATGACAATTGAGAGTGCGTGGTTGTTGCTGCACAAACTTGAACTAATGTACCACAAGCAGAGAAACTGGGAATATTTTCTAGTGTGAATTTCAAAGGATGGTGATAACGGGTTTTTTTCTGGCTTACCACTCTTGGTCTACAAAAATTTACCAATAAAGAAACTCCAATGCATGCTGCTGATATGTCAAACAGAGAAAAAATTGTGATTATTGAAGTATGGAAATATGTAGACTTATTATGTAAAGGCTACATTTTAAGTGCTTTAGAGGATGACTTATATAATATTTTCAGCACATTGACAACTTCGAAAGAATTGTGGAATGCACTTGAGATAAAATATAAGACAGAAGATGCATGCTTGTAGAAGTTTGTGGTCGCAAAGTTTTTAGACTATAAGATGACAGATAGCAAAACTGTTGGATCACAAGAACAAGAGTTTCAACTTATTGTCCATGTTCTTATTGTTGAGGATATGGTAGTGAATAAAGCTTTTCAAGTGGCCGCAATGATTGAGAAGTTACCTCCTTCATAGAACGACTTCAAGAATTATTTACAACATAAACACAAGGAAATGAAGCTTGAAGATCTTGTGATTCAGCTCTAGATTGAAAAAGATAAAAAGACCACCGAAAAGAATTCTCGTGGAAGCTCGAAAATAATAGTAGTATTGCTGAAAAAGCTCCCATTAAACGAAAAGACAGAAAGAAGTCCAACGGACAGAAGTCAAAGCAGGCCAAGAGGGAATTCAAAGGAAACTGTTACAATTGTGGTAAGGTTGGTCACAAGTCTTCTGACTATTGTTCTCTAAGAAAGGACAAGGACAAAGGAAAAAGTCAAGCGAACAGGACAACCAAATCATGCCTAAGATTATATCAAAGTCAGTCATATCAAAATTAACCAAATCAACCCAAGTTTGGAAACCCATAAACATAACAGGAAAAGCACGATAAACATGGGTGACTATGACAGACTCTCAAACTGGGGTAGAAACATAGCTGTAGGCATCAATTATATCACAAGCCGCATCAAATCCCAAGGCAAACTGAACTGACACATAAGAAAAGGTAGAACCCGAATCAAACAACACATTAGCCATCCAATCACAAATAAGAATAGTACATCTCATCACTGCATCAGATGTCTTTGCCTCGGTCATGCCTTGAAAGGCATAAAACTGAGCCATGTCATCTGGACTGGCAACATCCTTTCCTAGCTGCACTACTCTCCTGCCGGCATTACCATTTCCCCGGCCTCTACGGCCTCGCTGATTTCCTCTTCGCCCAGCTTTTGGACCTCCTCCTACCATTACTACCGCTGCCCGCTGGTACCACTGCTCTGATCTACTGCGACACGGGGTCAAACAAGAGTGGATGGGGACAATCTATCCTCATATGTCCAGGTTCTCCACAATTATAACACACTTAATAACTTAACCAAGTAAGCATCGCTGCTATTGGAGTAGTCATATCATGACCCTCCTTGATATGCACTCAATCTAGAAATTTGTAGTAGAAATTCTAACCTCAATTGTCGCAACATAATTTCATCATTTACTAAGAAACACAAACATGTTATGACAACAATACTTAATGCATTTTCAAAAGTAATGGTGTTCATTATCTAACCCTTTCTTACAATTTTTTTTAATGTTGTCACATTGGCAAAGTATTCTGACTTCACCCCTTCTACTTCTGTCACAAAATCAACCACTTTCTGAAAAGATTTTACTGAAGCAGCCACTTATAAGATTGAATATGCAAATCTGACATTAATCCCTTCACAAAGCAACAAATTTGCTCTTTTAGACTAAATCAAGGTGAAGTATCACATTTGGACAAAACACAAAATTTGGCCTTATAGGCTGCGACAAATCTATTATGTTGCTCTGTATTCAGGAACTCATCTCTCCTCCTATACAAAGCAACGAATTTGCTCTATTAGACTAAAGCAAGGTGGACTATCATATTTGGACAAAACACAAAATTTGGCCTTATAGGCTGCGACAAATCTATTATGTTGCTGTGTATTCAGGAACTCATCTCTCCTCCTATACCTCAAACTTCAGTGTATATACTTCTGCATAAAGAAAGCTATAAAATGTTTCCCAAGTCATGAGTAGTGCATGTACTAGCCGGCACTCAACATGAGACCACCACCATATTTTAGAGTCTCCCTTGAACCGGTATATCATAAACTCAACACCAAATCACTCTACCTTATCCATCTTATAAAGCAGCTCATGACAATCAACCAGAAAAATCATAAGAATCTTCAGATTCAACACCCATTAAGAATGAAGGTTTCAACCTTAAGAACATAATAAAAAAGTCTTATGTTTGTCACTAGTCATTACATGACCACATTGAATCGGGGAAGCATTATTATTTTGATGGACACATCCTTTCTTGATAGTGTTGTTGTTACCACTTCTGTTGCTCTAGTTCTGACCATAGAGTCAAGAAGGAAAGATACAAATTTGTATCACCTAAATACCAATTGGAATCAAGTCATAGCACGAAAGCAGTAGAAATAAAGAGATTGCCTAAAGTCATATAGCCTCTCGAAGAAAAGTAAAGACGTCTCTATACCGTTCTGCAAGACTCTACTAGACTCATTTTGGTACATTGAGATCAACGAACCTAGGGCTCTGATACCAACTTTGTCACGACCCAGACCGTCGTGAGTGGCACCCACAATAACCCTCCGGTGGGAGAACCATAACTATAACTCAACTAAGGAACTTAACCAAAAACTAAACATTTAAAGATACGAAAGCAAGTTTAAATAACTAAATAATTAATACGGAGTTCCCATAAACTCTGAAGTCTTAAAAAGCAACTAATGAACTAAAACTAATGCGGAAGTTAACCCCTAGAACTGAAAGTCGTTTTACCAAAACATCTAAAGTGCAACAAGTCTAAGAAAAAGGGGTACAACCCTAACTAACATAAGAATATTGAAAATAGTCTAAGTCCGAAAAGAAATGGACTAAACAAAGGAAGGACTCCATGGCAGCTTGAAAGAGTTGGCTTGTAATAACCCATTAATAGAAAGAGCTAGAATTAGAAATAGTGATTTTTTGGAAATAATGAAAATCTGGAAATTTGACAAAGTTAAGTTAAGAATGAGTTTTGTGTCAACTTCAAACGACCATAACTCCTAGCTCAGGATGAGTTAGGTGTGCCACAAGATACCATAGGAAATATATTTGAATTATCTTTCCAACGCCGCCATGTTTTCTCAGTTTCGAGTTTGTATGAGTGAGATATGTCCATTTGAAGTTGGGCTGTCTAGATAAGGAATGTCAAAACCGGATTTTAGAAGGGAATTATGGTATTTTCCTTACCTAGTTAAATTAATTCGTTTTTGGTAATTAGTTAGGGGTATAAACTGAATTTGGTCATTTTACTCACTCAAAGATTTCACGCTAGGGTTTTTAGAGAAAGAACGCAAAAGGAGAAAAGAGGAGAAAGAGCCAAGGTTCATCGTTCTTGATGATTTTGCTTGTGGATTTCATCAAGGGGTGATCCCTATGAGGTATGTCAGATCGCATAGCATTAGGTTAGTTCACCCACGCCCCAATCATGATTTATTTCAGCGTATGGTCATTCTTAAGATTAGAGGAATTGAATTCTTGATGAATATTGTTGAAAGTTCCGTTTGAATCTTGATTGATGAGTTGTTGAGAAGTTTCTTGAGTTCAAATTCATGAAATTAGGTGTCGTTTTGAGTAGATTATTTCCTATTTTTGTTATGTTGTCGAATCTATGTGTTTGGGGAAAGAACCAATCGAAACTAGAGGTTTTAAAGTTGAAAAACGACCAAGAAAAATTGGAGATTTCTGGGCAGAGGCCGAGGGCGCCGCGCCAGCCAAAGTGCCCCAGAAGTGTTTCTAAAATTTGGGGCTTGGGGCGCCAACTTCAGTTCTGGAGTTTTGCTCCTGGCGCCCCGCGCCACTCATAAGTGATGGTTGTCTATAGAGAAACTCCCATAGTAGCATTTTGTATTTTTATATACACTTCAGAGTTTACATTATATCTTTGCATAAACACAAAGTATTATTGTATTTCCAAATAGGTAGAGTTGATATCCATGTTTTAAAAGCTTTTCTTTATATTGCACTTGTTTATACTGTTGTATATTGAAATGAGTTCAGTTCAGTTTGGTTAAGTTGAGACCAGGTTTTTCTTCAGTTCCTTTCAAGATTAAGTCTTTTTTAGTGTTCCCCTCGCATGCTCGTACATTCAATGTACTGATGCCAGTTGGCCCGCATCTTATTATGATGCAGATATAGGTAACAAGGATCAGCATCTAGCGCTTCGTTGATCCTGTTTCGCATTCAGAGTCTTGTGGTGAGCTTCCTTGCTTTCCGGAGGATCCCCTTTTATTGCTTTCAGTTTTTTAGTTCATTAGCTTATCGTGGGTTTTTCCCCAACGTGCATCTCAGTTGTTTAGAGGCTTCATACACAGTAGTTGATGTTAGTTCTTGAGTCTTTCCATTTTAGTTATGTTTGAGACTTTAGTTGCCACTTGGGCTAGCGAATATTTATTTTAATACATGCTAAGTTTATTATTGTGCAATTCAGTTAACTTTTAAAAGTATTTATATCATGAGTAAGTCTTCCACTGAGAAAGTAAGTCAGGCCAAGGGTTCGGTTGAGGCCAACAACGATTCCCGATTGCCAGTCCCACCCAGGGTGTAGGCTCAGGGCGTGACAAACTTGGTATCAGAGCATCGAGTTTAAGAATCCTAGGGAGTCTATGAAGTTGTGTCTGTGAAGTCCTAGTTATCGATGTGAAGCACGCCACATCTATTGTTAGGAGGTTGCGATACTTAGGAACTATCTCACTTCTTTCATACTCATTTCGTGCGATAGAGTGTATCTCTATAAAAGTTTCTTTCTAACTTGTGCTTGCACATGTATTTCAGATCATGCCTTTACGAAGAGTTGTCAGAGGTCGTCCAACTAGAAGAAATGTTGAACCACAGGAACAAGGGGTACCTAATGCACTTGAAGTGCAACCCCGAGGAGAGGTCACCAATGCTGAGTTCCATGAGGCCATCCGGATGTTGAGCCAAATTGTGACTAACCAAGCTGGGCAATAGAGAGAGAATTGATAGGAAGTGGCAGATATTTCAAGGATCAGTGAGTTCTTGAGGATGAATCCCCCGTGCTTCACAGGTTCAAGTGTTACTGAGGATCTAGAGAATTTTGTTCAAGAGCTTCAGAAGGTTTTTGAGATCATGCTTGTTTCTAATACTGAGAGGGAGGAACTGTCTGCATACCAAATGCAGGGTGTCGCTAGGATATAGTTAGACAAATGGAAGAAGAACCGAGCTGAGGGAGCACCACCTGTGAGTTCGGTTTGTTTTGAGGAGTCCTTCTTGGGGCATTTTTTCCCCCGAGAACTGAGAGAGGATATGGTACAAGAGTTCCTCACTCTTAAGCAAGATTCTTTGAGCGTTCATGACTATAGTTTGAACTTCACAAAACTTTCCCGCTATGCTCTGAAGATGGTTGCTGACATGAGAAGTAGGATGAGTTTGTTCGTTGATGGGTTGTCTCGCCTGTCAAGCAAGGATAGGTGATATGGACATAACAAGGCTAATGATCCATGTGCAACAAGTTTAGGAGGACACTCTGAGGGATATAGAAGAGTTTAAGAATAAGAGGGATAAGACAATAGGGAATGAGTCCGAGCAGCAAAAGACTAATGTAAACTGGTCTTACTTCCAACAGAAACAAAAGGGACTTGCTCCATCATTTGCTAGTGCACCTGCACTAAAGAAAAAAAATGAGTACAATAGTCAGAATTTCAGAGCTAAACCTGCCTATTCTCAGGGTAGTATGGCATAAGGGGGTAGTAAGCCTCCTGCATGTGCTAAGTGTGGTAGGAACCACTCAAGGATATGTCGTGATGGCTCCACTGGTTACTTCAAGTATGGCCAGAATGGTCATTTTATGAAAGAGTGTCCAAAGAACAAGCAAGGTAATGGTAATGGGGGCAATAGAGCCTAGTCTTATTTAGTTTCTCTAACAAATAGAGTTGCATCTAGAGGAGCTACTTCAGGGGCAGGTGGAGGAGAAAACCATCTTTATGCTATCATTAGTCGCCAAGAGCAAGAGTATTCTCCAGATGTTGTCACTGGTATGATCCAAGTCATTAACTTTAATGTTTACACTTTGCTAGATCCAGGAGTGAGTTTATCTTTTGTAACTCCATATGTTGCTATGAATTTTGATGTTCTTCCTGAGCAACTTAGTGAGCCCTTCAGTATTTCTACACCTGTTTGTGTGTCTATTCTAGCAGAGAGAGTCTATTGTGATTGTACAATTTCCGTCAATCACAAAATTACTGTGGCTAATTTAGTTGAGTTAGACATGGTATATTTTGATGTCATTCTAGGTATGGACTGGCTTCATGTTTGTTATGCATCAATAGATTCTAGAGCTCGAGTGGTTAAGTTCCAGTTTCCTAATGAGCCAGTTATGGAGTGGAAGAGCAGTTCAACAATGCCTAACTGTCATTGTATTTCGTACCTTAAGGAGAGATAGTTAGTTTCCAAGGGGTGTGTCTATCACTTAGTCCGAGTTAATGACTCTAGTATTGAGATACCTCATATTTAGTCAGTTCCAGTAGTAAAAGAGTTTCCAGAAGTCTTTCGTGATGATCTTCCCGGAGTCCCTCCTGAGAGAGAATTAAACTTCGGTATAGACCTTCTTTGAGATACTCTCCCTATATCTATTATGCCATATAGAATGGCACTAGAAGATTTGAAAGAGTTAAAGGAGCAGTTGAAATATCTCCAAGAGAATGGTTTTATTTAACCAAGTGTCTCACCTTGGGGGGCTCCAGTCTTAATTGTGAGGAAGAAGGATGGTTCCCTTAGAATGTGTATAGATTACCTTCAGTTCAACAAGGTTACTATCAATAATAAGTACCCTCTTTCGAGGATTAATGATCTTTTCGATCAACTTCAGGGTGCCACTTGTTTATCGAAAATAGATCTCAAATCTGGCTACCATCAATTCATGGTAAGGGAATGTGATATTCCAAAGACAGCTTTCAGGAACCGTTATGGTCATTATGAGTTTCTGGTCATCACGTTCGGGTTAACTAATACGCCTGCAATATTCATGGACCTTATGTATAGAATGTTTAAGCCTTATTTAGATATGTTTGTTATCGTGTTCACTGATGACATACTAATATG
>NW_006239615.1:65949-73412 GCF_000226075.1 Solanum tuberosum | reverse complement strand
CGGCGTTCCTAGGCCACATTGTGTCCGGTGATGGAATTAAAGTTGATACTCGGAAAATTGAGGCAGTGCAGAATTGGCCTAGACCCACATCTCCAACTGATATTAACAGTTTCTTGGGGTTGGATGGATATTATAGAAGGTTCGTAGAGGGGTACTCATCTATTTCGTCCCGTTTGACTAAGTTAACTCAGATAACAGTGAAGTTTCAATGGTCTGAAGCTTGTAAGAAAAGCTTTCAGGAATTGAAAAAAAAGTTGACTACTGCCCCAGAATTGACCTTACCAGAAGGTACGAAAGGCTTTGTTGTATATTGTGATGCGTCTAGAGTGGGTTTGGATTGTGTGTTACTGCAGAATGGTAAAGTTGTAGCTTATGCCTCCAGACAACTAAAAGTTCACGAGAAGAATTACCCATCCCATGACTTAGAGTTGGTTACCGTAGTTTTTTCTTTGAAAATATGGCGTCATTATTTGTATGGTGTTCATGTAGATGTATTCACTGATCACAAGAGACTTTTGTATGTGGTTAGTCAGAATGAGCTTAATCTCAGACAGAGGAGGTGGTTAGAGTTACTCAAGGATTATGACATGAGTATTCTTTATTACCTAGATAAGGCTAATGTTGTTGTTGATGCCTTGAGTAGATTATCTATGGGTAGTACCACCCATTTTGAGGAAGATAAGAAAGATTTAGCAAAATATGTGCATAGACTTGCACAATTAGGAGTTCGACTATTGGATTCCATAGAAGGAGGAGTAGTGGTGATGAATGGGGCTGAATCATCAATAGTGTCAGAAGTAAAAGAGAAGCAAGACCAAGATCCAATTTTGCTTAAATTGAAGGCAAATGTTCATAAGCAAAATGTAATGGCTTTTGAACAAGTGGGAGATGGTGTATTGAGGTATCAAGGTAGATTGTGTGTACCAAGGATTGATGAATTCTAAGAAAGGATCTTGGAGGAGGCTCATAGCTCCAGATATTCTATCCATCCGGGTTCCACAAAGATGTATCCTGATTTGAGAGAGGTATATTGGTGGAGTAGTATGAAGAAAGGTATTGCTGAGTTCGTCGCTAAATGCCCGAATTGTCAACAAGTTAAAGTAGAACACAAAAGGCCCGGTGGTATGGCTCAGAATATAGAACTTACAAAATTGAAGTGGGAGATGATCAATACGGATTTCATCACAGGTTCACCACGGTCTCGCAGACAGCACGACTCGATTTGGGTGATTGTAGATCGAATGACTAAATCAGCCAATTTCTTGCCAGTAAAGTCTACCCATTCAGCAGAGGACTATGCCAAGTTGTAACTCCAAGAGGTAGTCAGACTTCATGGGGTGCCACTATCAATTATATCAGATAGAGGTGAACAATTTACGGCACAGTTCTGGAAGTATTTTCAGAAAGGATTGGGTTCAAAGATGAACTTGAGTACTACTTTTCATCCAAAGGCAGATGGTCAAGTAGAGCGCACTATTCAGACTCTAGAAGATATGTTGAGGGCTTGTGTGATTGATTTCAAAGGTAATAGGGATGATCACACTACTAGAAATATAGCTTATCGCAACAGTTCTATTTCTGTTGCTGTAGGTAGGAATACCGTCGCCACACACATATTGCAACGGTTATAGCACCCCTCCCAACATATCTTGTCGCAATAGATCTATGGCTACGGTTTTTTGCGACAATGCCACAATCGTCACTGTAGAAGTTCGTATTGCGACGGTACTTATTTTAATGTATTGCAACGTTTTTTATTCCTTTTTGGGACGCTTTACCAACCGTCCCTATAACTCTTTGCGACATTTATTCTCTTATTGCAACGGTTGTTACTTTAAGCTATGGCAACAGTTTGGAACCCCCTATTGGGACGTTTTGTGAACTTTGCCTAAAGAGTCTTTGCAACGGTTCTAAAACTCTATTGGGACGTTTTGTCAACCGTTGCTACAGTGTCTAAGCAGCACTTATTTTATCCTTTCAACGGTTCTTTCTTTCAGGTAGTGCAATGAATCTGATCTTTTTAGGGACGCTTGTGAACCGTTCTTATAGTGTCATAGGAAACACTGTTTATATTTATTGCAACAGTTTTCTCTAGTCTATTGCAATGGTTTTATATGGCTATTTTGATAGTTTTCTTCAATAGGTATATATATCAAACACGAGAAATAACTATTCATAATCAAATACAATCCAAGATCCCAGGACAAGTTATAATATTCATTAAAGCAAAATATACAAAAAAATCCTTGAACATTCAAGAGGTTAGACACAAGTTTTGTCAAAAAAACAAAAGATTACTAGAACACATGCTAGTGTCAAAGATATCAACATAAGCCTCGCCCCTAAGGTGTGCCTTCATTGTTTTC
This sequence comes from Solanum tuberosum, assembly GCF_000226075.1. Classification (NCBI taxonomy): domain Eukaryota; kingdom Viridiplantae; phylum Streptophyta; class Magnoliopsida; order Solanales; family Solanaceae; genus Solanum; species Solanum tuberosum. The sequence continues at coordinate 71,046 of NW_006239615.1, read as the reverse complement.
ATCCCTTTGTTCACCTTCACTACTACCTGCAAAAAAAAAAAAAAATGAATTAGCAAGATACCTTCTACATGAATTTAAAACTATCTTCTCAAGACAAACTTGAAGATAAATGTCACTAACTTCCACCTATACTATAGTAAAATAAGAGAAGGCATAGGTGAGGGAGTAGCAAGCATTGTCCGAAGGAAGTTATAATTAATTATAACTTATGCCTGCTATTTATGTATCTACAATTTATAAAGATAAACCACAAAGAGGCAAGATGAATGGAAGGTTGAGTACCCATATATTCATAATTTTTCCTCAAAGAATATGCAAGCAAATTTAAAAACTTTGTGACATGAAGACAACTGGTACAGTGTGGTCAAATTTCTGTGGGAGGCCACCTATAGAGCACCAAGAACTAAAGCCAACAAATGGATAAGATGAAACTAAATTGCCTCCAAGATAGCACAAACATATTTTCACATTCTTCACATTGCTAGTTGCCCATAGATTATTGTTAAAAGTTAATGGTTATTTCACAACTCATCCCATATGAATATTATTTACAAATAGAATAATTAATGGAGCTTCACTATTAAGACAATGCCCAAATCAATAAGCTCCTATTTTAGAGACCATAAAAAAGACATAATTTATGCACAAGGTGAAGAGGTTCATGCCACCACAAACTTAGAAGCTGAACTAAAGAGATAAAGTACAACAAACACAAGGAAAGGAGAGACATTATAATTCAATGAGATGTAATATAATCACAAACTTCAGTTGTTATCTAAATGATTAAACAATACTCAAGCATGGCACACTTATTCACGAAAATTATGGAAATGATTTATTGAAGTATAGAGGTGTTTAATGTAATTTGTAGGAGTTTTTATCTCTGTCTCCTGCAGAGAAATATGGTTGACATATTGAGGAATGTTGCATTGGTTGTTTGTTGGTTTCTTCCATTAAGTGAAAGGAGAAAATGACATGTGACGCTTTAGTGAAAAAGAGACCGAAAGAGAAAAGAAAATAAGAAAATAAATGCGAGAGGAGAAGAAATACTATGTAATGTTGGTAATGGTATAGTGATATGTAGTCAAGATCTGAACATAGATTATATGAGAACAAATCAGAAGTCTTACATGAGAGCTTCAGATTTTCCCTCTCTAGGCAGATAGTTAGATTAAAAATACATCATTTGTTGTTTGTGTCAATACGTTAATAAAGAAAACTATAATTATCAAAAACAAGAAAGCAAAAATAAGTGACCATATACTGCCAAAGAAATAAGCCACTCAAACCCAAATCAAGGAATCTATAAAAAGAGTAAGAACAAGACGAAGGAGGAAGGATAAGAGGAAGGAGCAATAAATAAGTGACACTAACCTCGATTATTGCTACTTGTAGATGGCCGAGAGATTAGTTGATTATCTCTTGGTCCGAAATTAGCTTCTCCAGGTGAATGAACACACAATGCTGCTAGTACCTCGGCATTAATTAATCCCGCACGTTGAAGTTGTGCAATTATATTTGCAGTAACATCTTGTTGAATGGTTCTCTTTTTCTCCTCCATTTGTTCCTCCATTTTCTGTATCCTTTCTTCCATTTGTTGTACTGCATCATTTGTGGTAGTTGAAACTGGTTCAGAATTGCCTGCTTTCCTTTTCAAAGAACTCTTTGTAACTCCCCGTCCATATAATCTAAGACGTCCTGGATGTTCAGGACCCATTACAGAAGAAAATGCATCAACAGACTCACTACCATCTACACTTTGTTGTTTTTCAATTTCCTCCATTTCAGCCTACAAAGCAAATTATGTAAAAAAAATTCAAATAAACATAAATTACGATCAAATAAATGATGTAAAATAGAGTACAAGTAGATACTATTCGTACAATTTTACTAATGGTGTCTTCATTTGTGTCCTTGTACAAACGTTCGGGGTGTCTTGTTCTTGTAACCACAAATAGCTCCTTAAGTGATACAGAAGTTTCCTTTTTTTTCTCCTTCTCACATGAAAAAATGATAATAAAAATCTATTTATAATAACAAGTTAAGATTTGATAAAGAAGTAGAAAACACACCAAATTATTGGGGACTAAAGCAAAACTTATTTTTCCAACAGTATGTGGATTCTTCAACTTTTTCCGATTCTTAGTATTGGTTTCAGACATTTTCTGGAAATAAATAAATCAATATCACAGCAAAAGAGAGAGAAAATCACAATAGAAAAGAGAGAGAAAAAAATAAACTCCTACAATCATATCACAATAGAGAAAAGAAATTGAAATTCCAAAATTCAATTTACCTTATGTTTATCGGAGTCCCAATATTTGAGTAGTTCCTTAAGTTGACATTCTGGAACATAAGGAGGTCGTTTTTGCCATTAGAACTTCATGACTAGTACAAGGTTTGTAACATAATTTCTTCAAATCAAATTTATGTCTTCTCCAAGCAGATCCAATTACTTCTAACACCCATTCTTTTGCATCATCAGTGATAGCATATTTCTCCTACAATTTGATTTCATTGGTAAAATATGTAAAATAACTTTAGTGATATAATTCAAATTAGTAGCTTCAAACCTGTGTATATGTCCATAAATCATCTTTTGTGTCCATATACCTCCAATCTAATATGTCTAGAGGGCAAATAGTCACATTCCTTGCCAATGTGCCAAGGAAGCTACTTAACTCTACAACAACATCTTTGGTTGGACCAACAGGCTGATTGTTGTTGTTCAGTAGGACCAGCTTACGATCATTTCTCCCATGTACACTTTGCATTTGTGTTATACCTCTCGTATTTTTTTGAGTGGACAGGTCTGAAGCTATACATAATACAAGTAATTAGAAGTCATAAATGAGTTTAATAAGTTTTTAAGCTATATGTACCTTGTTCTTCGGATTGTTCGTTTATTGGAAGAGTACTTGTAGAATCTATTTGCACCTCCTCCTCTATAATTGGTTGCTCCTCCATAGTTGGTTGCTCCTCAACACATTGTTCATTTGTTTTAGCTTGTGGTGTAACTTGTTGTTGTTTTGCAATTGGTTGTTCTTTCTCAATTAACTTTAGCAAGTGCTTTTTCTCTGACCGCACAGCCTGAAGAGTTTCTTGTGTTGTCAAAAATGATCATCTTTGTTGTACCAAGGATGATAATGTTCCAGGTTTAGCATATGTCCTTTTTTGGTAACTTTGTTTCTTCTTGAAGGTCCTTCTTGACTCATGACTATTAAAATCTGTGTAAATATAAGATTGCACAAGTTAAAAATATTGAAGAAGAAATAAATCACTGAATCTGAACACAATCTTTTTAAATTCTCATAGCTCCTTTGATTTTTCTTTTGGGGCAGATTAACTGCAGCTTTGGCAGATGTGGGGCAGACGCATAAATACAGACATACATATAATGGGACATCACACGGTGTACCATGGGGCACATAAATATCATTAATGATGTAGATGTTTTTCACGCAAATAAAGAAACTAGTTTTCAAAAAATAACACCTAAATAATTCACCCTCTCATTACTGTTTTCGAAATCTAAATAAGATCTCTTAGAAGCTCCCAAATACGCCTAACTTATTCCCCAGAATAAACTTCAAGCCCAATTTTAAGCTAAGTCCATCACTTCAGAAATTAAGTTCTTCCTTGCAACAGATTCACACACACAAATGAGGCTTCTACTCTGAGGCAACATACAATCAAGTAAAGAATGAGTCTACAAAAGTCTTTTAAGATGTTTAAAATTCTGATTTAGTAGTTTTATGATGTGCAAAATTCACTATTTCAACTACAATGTAAACAACAAATTTAATCTCCAGAATGAAATGAATTAGTTATTCTAATGAATATGAGATAGGCACCATTTTTGTTGTAGTTGTGGAAAGTTGATAAGGCCATCAACACAATTTGTCAAGAGCTAGAGTTTATAGAATTGTTACAAGGTTTTCCAATTCTAAATTTCTCAAACTACTTTCAAGAGATACTGTATAAAGTGAAGATTCCATGTAGACAATAATAAGTTGCTTCTTCACCAATAGCAATAGCATGACAACATTAAAAATCAAGATATGCAAGATGAACCAAAAAGACAGACAAGCAGCAATGTAGACTCATCGAGCTTACTGAGATGTATAAAGTCGAAAGAGTTCATACAAAACATTCATTGGAAAGAACATAACTTGTGGAGTAAGAGTTTACCCACACAGAAAGTAAGAGATTTACTTCTAACAACAATTTTTAAAATACCTGCCTACAGTGTACCTGCAATAGTAACAAGCATCAACATACACCAATAAGGCAATTAAGAGATAAAGTTAGGAGGCCACAAAAGTAAGACAATTATAAAGGTTGGAACTTCTCACCACAAAGTACAACAGTAAATCACAACATATCAAGAAACTATATAGTTCATTGAAAAATAATTGATAAAAAGAAAAAACAAATTAAAGATATAGCATATCTCACATGCAATTCTACCACCTTTTCACATGTTAAGAAATAATTCAAAGACACGAAAATAAGAATAACCATAAGATAAACTTTCAGACAAAAACATAGCAAATCTCACATGTAAATCTACCACTTTTTCACATGTAATGAGATAATTGAAAGACATTGAACATAAGGATAACCATTACATACGAAAGGTTTTGACGCTTGGTTGATTATAGTTTCTCATCTTATTATCTAATTCATTGAGCATCCTCATGTGTCAACATGTTATTCTGCCTTCTTGACATACCAATACATATTGTATATGTAGTAATGTACTGATTTCCAATGATTTGGAATGCTTCGTTTTCATGAATACAAGTTCAAGTATACAAGTTAGCAAACTTTTTTAGTAGGCTCTTGTTGCATACCAAGAAAAGTATCAATGATCTGTATATTTTTACCTGGAGATAATAGGTGTCTAGTATTATCAGATGTATTTATAGATATAGTTAGACTCTTAAAGATTCCATTAGATGCTTTATAGACATTGTAAATCTGCCGCCTACGATTATAGTTTCATCCATCCATCATGTCACATCCTAACCTGGGTGAGGAAGACTATGCTCTGTATGAACAGATGAACTATATACATATATACTAAACCATATG
>NW_006239615.1:38750-65631 GCF_000226075.1 Solanum tuberosum | reverse complement strand
AATTATACCACCTTTTCACATGTAAAGAATTAATACAAAGACACGAAAATAAGAATAACCATAAGATAGACTTTCAGACAAAAACATAGCAAATCTCACATGTAAATCTACCACTTTTTCACATGTAATGAGATAATTGAAAGACATTGAACATAAGGATAACCATTACATACGAAAGGTTTTGACGCTTGGTTGATTATAGTTTCTCATCTTATTATCTAATTCATTGAGCATCCTCATGTGTCAACATGTTATTCTGCCTTCTTGACATACCAATACATATTGTATATGTAGTTATGTACTGATTTCCAATGATTTGGAATGCTTCGTTTTCATGAATACAAGTTCAAGTATACAAGTTAGCAAACTTTTGTAGTAGGCTCTTGTTGCATACCAAGAAAAGTATCAATGATCTGTATATTTTCACCTGGAGATAATAGGTGTCTAGTATTATCAGATGTACTTATAGATATAGTTAGACTCTTAAAGATTCCATTAGATGCTTTATAGACATTGTAAATCTGCCGCCTACGATTATAGTTTCATCTATCCATCATGTCACATCCTAACCTGGGTGAGGAAGACTATGCTTTGTATGAACAGATGAACTATATACATATATACTAAACCATATGACCTAACTCTATAAGAAAAACATGTTATAGATACAATTATCTAGTTTAATACATAATTGTAGATACACAAAGGGCTACTAAGCCTGACTCATATGTATAACATAACTTAGTGATATCTAAATACTAAGAGACATATATGACTTAAATGCCCACACTAGTCTATATGACTTAAATGCCCACAGTAGTCTATGAAGACATTACTAGAAACTAATAACAGAATACTTATCAAGATAGGTCCATAACCTATATATACTGCACATATACATCAAAGAGTATCTACACTCAACTTGCCTCTAGATTGAAATAGGTCCATAACTTAAGTGTTTACGCAGATACCTAGTGAGGTGGTCAGCTGACTAACCTATATGCCCTCAACCTACAGTATTAAATGTAATACATGTAATAAAATGAAGCTTAAAAAAACCTTATAAACTGAAATTTCCAGTATTGAAACAGTTTGAAGATCTAGCCTCTCAAAATAATAAGAACAACATAGTTTACTCAATAACCTTTACCAAACTTGAGGTGTAAACTTCAAAACACAAATAGATTAAACTAAATAGGTAAAATAGAATAAAAAAAACATCTATTTCATAGAAATTTACTTGTTTATTACAAAAACCCTTCAATGGAATATCCAATTTTACAGAGCAAAAACCTTTTCAATAACTTTTCAGAGGAAGTTATGAAAATCATGCCTTTTTGTGAAGATGTTGGAGATGAACCCACAAATCACTTGTTGAAGTTGTCGGAGATGACGCTCTAGTCGGAGATGACCCACTTGTTGGAGACGACCCACTTGTCGTGGTGGTGATAGTCGTTCTTTTACTAGAGATGACCTAAGATGTGTGTTAAAGATTTGATGCAACCCACAAGTTCTAGAAATGTCCTTTTAAAATTATTAGAATTTAGAATTACTTTTAAAATAAAATATAATAAAAATCGCGGGATTATAAAATCAGTGCAGGGAAAATATATTTGGGCCAAAACCATATCAATAGCACTTTTTTTAATAAGAACCGTTCCTAAAGAATATCCTATTGCAATAGTTTTCGTAATCGTTGCAAAAAGTACCTTTGTAAGCTACGGTTATGCACTAATGCAGCGATTTATTTTAACAAGTGTTGTAGTAGGTCCAAGGATCTACGGAAATGGTTATAACTGTTGCAACTTCTTAGTTATAGTAAGGGGTCGTTTGGTTTGAAAATGAGTTATGATGGGATAAGTTATGTTGGGATAAGTTATGTTGGGATTAGTTATGATGGGATAAGTTGTGTTGGGATTATTTTTTATTGAGTGTTTGGTTTGTTATATTCAAAATAATAAATTTTAAGAACAATTTATTTATTTACAAAAATGCCCTTCATTAAGGTAAAAAGTGATACAACAAAAGGGTTGAAAGAGACATTTTTGTCATTTACCTATTTTATCCCGGGATAAGTTATCCCGGGATTACTATACCACCCAAGGAGAGGGATAACTTATCCCGGTACTAATTATTAATCTCGGGATAAGTTATCCCGAACTTGCCAACCAAACAACAAAATAAGCGGTACTATAATTTAATCCCGGGACTATTTGGTATTATCCCTTACACCAAACGAGTCCTAACAGTTACTAAACCGTTGCAAAATCACTGTTGCCGTAGGACATATTTCTAGTAGTGTCACCTACCTCTCATTGAGTTTGCTTATAACAATAGTTACCACTCTAGCTTCCAAATGCCTCCTTATGAAGCTTTTTATGGGAGAAGATGCAGATCTCCTATTGGACGGTTTGAAGTTGGTGAAGTTGGGTTTAGGACCAGACTTAGTTCATCAATCTATGGAGAAGGTGAAAGTTATTCTAGAGAGGTTGAAAATAGTGCAGAGTCATCAATAATCTTACACAGACTTTAGGAGAAGGGACTTAAAGTTTGAGTTAGATGATTTGGTTTACTTGAAAGTTTCACCCAAGAAGGGTGTTATGAGATTCGGTAAGAAGGGGAAGCTTAGTCCCCGATATATTGGTCCTTACAGAATATCCAAGAGGATTAATAATGTAGCTTTTGAATTATAGCTACCACAAGAGTTAGCAGCAGTTCATCCGGTGTTCCACATCTCCATGTGGATAAAAGTGTATGGGCGATCCTTCATTGATCATACCAACTGAAGATATTGGAATCAAAGATAGCTCGTCTTATGAGGAGATTCTTGTTCAGATTCTAGATCATCAGGTTCCCAAGTTGAGAACAGAAGAGGTAGCATCAGTCAAAGTTCTTTGGAGGAATCAATTTGTTGAGGGAGCCACTTGGGAAGCTGAGGAGGAAATGAAGAAGAGATACCCACATCTCTTCGAATCTAGAGAATTTCCAAATTAAGGTACTAATCCTTTTCTTGGTATTTATTTATAAGTTGGCATGTTGTTTTTGCATTTTTGCTTATTGGGTGTTTGAACTGAATGTAGAAGTTACGCCATTAGCCTACTAAGAGTAACCTCATTCGAGGACAAATGTTCCCAAGGGAGAGATATTTTAACACCTCGCAACTAGAAAGAGCTAGAATTAGAAAGAGTGATTTTTTGGAAATAACGAAATTCTTGAAATTTGAAAAAGTTAAGTTAAGAATGAGTTTTGGGTCAACTTCAAACGACCATAACTCCTAGCTCAAGATTAGTTAGGTGCCACAAGATACCTTAGTAAATATCTTTGAATTATCTTTCCAGCGACGCCAAGTTTACTCAATTTCGAGTTTATATGAAGAAAATTCATTAGAAGTTGGGTTGTCTAGATAAGAAAAGTCAAAACCGGATTTTAGAAGGGTATTATGGTCTTTTCCTTACCCAATTAAATTAATTCATTTTTGGTAATTACTTAGGTGTTTAAACTGAATTTGGTCAGTTTACGCACTCAAAAATTTTATGCTAGGGGATTTAGAAAAAGAACGCAAGAGGAAAAAAGAGGAGAAAGAGCCAAGGTTCATCCTTCTTGAGGATTTTGCTTGTGGATTTCATCAAGGGGTTATCCCTACGAGGTATGTAAGATCACACAGTGTTGGGTAAGTTCACCCACGCGCCAATCATAATTTATTTCAGCGTATTGTTTTTCTTGAGATTAGAGGAATTGAATTCTTGATGAATATTGTTGAAAGTTTCGTTTAAATCTTGATTGATGAGTTGTTGAGAAGTTTCTTGAGTTCAAATTCATGAAATTAGGTGTCGTTTTGAGTAGATTCTTGCATATTTTGGTTATGTAGTCGAATCTAAGTGTTTGGGGAAAGAATCAATCGAAACTAGAAGTTTTAGAGTTGAAAAATGACCAAGAAAAATTGGGGATTTCTGGGCAAGGGCCTGGGGCTCCGCGCAAGCGAGAGTGCCCCAGAAGTGTTTCTAAAATTTGTGGCTTGGGGCGCCGTGCCAGCCAACGCACCCCAACTTCAGTTTTAAGGTTTTGCTCCTGTCGCCCAGCGCCACTCAGAGCTCCAAGGACGCCAGGTATTCTACTTCTTCCCACATCTTTCCGTACTAGTTCCCTTAAAACGTACCTATGTTTCTTAGTTGATTACTACCCCTCCAAGGTACACCTAAACAACATGAAATCATCAATAACATGAGATAATAAGCCTTCCAGCCATAATTCAATTCAAGCAAAGTTAAGAGTCAAGTCAAGAGAGATTAAGGGTCAAGTCAAGAGAAGTTCATAGAGTTTTCCAGAAGTCTTTTACAAACGTTTTAACTTTGTTTTAAGACTTGCACTTTGAGTTGAATAAAGAGTAAAGATTGAAGTTCATTTCTTCAAAGAGTATATGGGGACTATATATTCCCAAAGACTTTAAAATGTTTTCACATTTAAATAAGAAAGGAAACAGAGATTTTTAAAGAGCCTTTGAGCTAGTTTTCAGTACAGAGTAAATGCTTCCACAATTAAGCAAGAGGGAAAACTTTGATTTCCAAGAGGAGCCTTTGAAATATGTTTTGAGCAATTATCTCAAACCACAGAAAGAAGTATGTTTTTTAAACATAAGAGCCAGTATTATATTTTGAGAGTAGTATTGAGTACCGATATGGGGGAAAGTTCTGACAACTCCCAGCCCCCATAAACCATGTAGCAATCATGGGTAGGAAAGGGTCATACTTTTTTAGATGATTACTTAGAGTTTTTTAGCATAGACTAGTGGATCCACTTAGTAGTCAGGTTCAATACCCTCGTTAAGGTATATGACGACCCTGCCAGCGTGAGGCAAAACGTTGTATCATCACAATAGCTCTTAAGTGATGGTTGTCGGTTAGACAAATTCCCATAGCAGTACTTTGTATTTTTATATACATTTCAGAGTTTACATTGTATCTTTGCAAACACACAAAATATTATTGTATTTCCAAATACGTAGAGTTGATATCCATGTTTTAAAAGCTTTTCTTTATATTGCACTTGTTTATACTGCTTTATATTGAAATGAGTTCAGTTCAATTCAGTTGAGACATTTGTTCTTCGGTTCCTTTCAAGCTTATGTCTTATATAGTATTCCCTTCGCATGCTCATACATTCAATATACTGATGCCAGTTGGCCTGCATATTTTTATTATGCAAATATAGATAATTAGGATCAACATCCAGCGCTTCGTTGATCCAGTTGAGCATTCTTATTCTTGTGGTGAGCCTCCTTGCTTTCCGGAGGATTCACTTTTATTGCTTTACGTATTTTAGTTCATTAGGTTATTGTGGTCTTGTCCCGACGTCCATCGCAGTTGTTTAGAGGCCTCATAGGGCCTCATAGACAGTAGTTGATGTTAGTTCTTGAGTCTTTCCATTTTAGTTATGTTTAAGACTTGAGTTGCAACTTGGGCCAGTGAATGTTTATTTAAATACATTCTAAATTTATTATTGAGCAATTCAGTTTACTTTTTAAAGTATTTATATCATAAGTATGTCTTCTGCTGAGAAAGTAAACCACCAAGGGTTTGCTTAGGGCCAGCATTGGTTCTCGAATGCCAGTCCCGCCCAGGGTGTAGGGGCATGACAAACTTGGTATCAGAGCATAGAGTTCAAGACTCCGAGGGAGTCTATGAAGCCGTGTCTGTAGAGTCCTAGTTATCGGTGTGAAGCGGGCCCCATCTATAATAAGGAGGCTGCGACACTTAGGAACTATCTCACTTCTTTCATACTTATTTCGTGCGATAGAGTGTATCTCCATAAAAGTGTCTTTCTAACTCGTTCTTGCGCGTGTCTTTCAGATCATGCCTCTTCGAAGAGCTGTCATAGGTCATCCGGCTAGAAAAATGTTGAACCACAGGAATAAGGGTACCTAATGAACCGGAAGTGCAACCCCAAGGAGAGGCCACCAATGTTTAGTTCTGTGAGGTCATCTGGATGTTGAGCCAAGTTGTGACCAACCAAGTTGGGAAACAGAGAGAGAATCGACAGGAAGTGGTTGATACTTCATGGATCCGTGAGTTCTTGTGGATGAATCGACAGGAAGTGGCTGATACTTCAGGAGGCTCATAGCTCCAGATATTTTATCCATCCGGATTCCATAAAGATATATCTTTATTTGAGAGAGGTATATTGGTGGAGTAGTATGAAGAAAGTATGTATGAGTGCGTTGCTAAATGCACGAATTGTCAACAAGTTAAAGTAGAGCACCAAAGGCACGGTGATATGGCTCAGAGTATAGAACTTCTAAAATGGAAGTGGAGATGATCAATATGGATTCATCATAGGTTTACCACGGTCTCGCAGACAGCATGACTTGATTTGGGTGATTGTAGATCGAATGACTAAATCTGCCCATTTCTTGCCGGTAAAGACTATCCATTGAGCAGAGGACTATGCCAAGTTGTATATCCAAGAGGTAGTTAGACTTCATGGGGTGCCAGTATCGATTATATTAGATAGAGGTGCGCAATTTACTGCACAGTTATGGAAATCTTTTAAGAAAGGCTTGGGTTCAAAGGTGAACTTGAGTACTGCTTTTCATCCTTAGACAGATGGTCAAGTAGAGCGCACTATTTAGACTCTAGAAGACATGTTGAGGGTCTGTGTGATTTATTTCAAAGGTAATTGGGATGATCACCTACCTCTCATTGAGTTTTCTTATAACAATAGTTACCACTCTAGCATCCAAATGGCTTCTTATGAAGCTCTCTATGGAAGAAGATGCAGATCTCCTATTGGATGGTTTGAAGTTGGTGAAGCTGGATTGATAGGACAAGACTTAGTTCATCAAGCTATGGAGAAGGTGAAACTTATTCAAGAGAGGTTGAAAAGAGCGCAGAGTCGTCAAAAATCCTACACAAATGTTAAGAGAATGGACTAAGAGTTCTCTTGTTGGGTGTTTGAACTAAATGTTAGATGTTACGCACTTAGCCTACTAAGACTAACCTCATTCAAGGACAAATGTTTCCAAGGGGGAGATATTATAACACCCCGCAACTAGAAAGAGCTAGAATTAGAAAGAGTGATTTTTTGGAAATAATGAAAATCTGGATATTTAACAAAAGTTCAGTTAAGAATGAGTTTTGGGTCAACTTCAAATGACCACAACTCCTAGTTCAAGATTAAATATGTGTATCACAAGATACCGTAGGAAAGGTCTTAGAATTATCTTTCCAATGCCACCGAGTTTGCTCAGTTTCGAGTTCGTATGAGTGAGATATTTCCATTCGAAGTTGGGTTGTCTAGATAAGGAAGTCAAATCGAATTTTAGAAGGGTATTATGGTCTTTTCCTTACCCAATTAAATTAATTCATTTTGGTAATTAGTTAGGGGTCTAAACTGAATTTTTTCAGTTTACACACTCAAATATTTCATTCTAGGGTGTTTAGAGAAAGAAAGCAAAAGGAGATAAGAGGAGAAAGAGCCAAGGTTCATCGTTCTTGAGGATTTTGCTTGTGGATTCATCAAGGGGTAATCCCTACGAGGTATGTGAGATCACACAACATTGGGTTAGTTCACCCACATGTCAATAATGATTTATTTCAGCGTATTGTCATTCTTGAGATTAGAGGAATTGAATTCATGATTAATATGGTCGAAAGCTTTGTTTGAATCTTGATTGATGAGTTGTTGAGAAGTTTCTTAAGTTCAAATTCATGAAATTAGGTGTTGTTTTGAGTAGATTCTTGCATGTTTTGGTTATGTAGTCGAATCTAAGTGTTCGGGGAAAGAACCAGTCAAAACTAGAGGTTTTAGAGTTGAAAAACGACCAAGAAAAATCAGGGATTTCTGGGTAGGGGCTTGGGGCGCCGCGCAAGCCAGAGCGCCCTAGAAATGTTAGTGAAATTTGGGGCTTGGGGAGCCGCGGCAGCCAGTGCACCCCAACTTCTGTTCTAATGTTTTTCTCCTTGCGCCCCGCACCACTCAGAGCGCCAGGGACACCAAGTCTTCTACTTCTTCCCACATATTTCCGTACTAGTTCCCTTGAACGTATCTATGTTTCCTAGTTGATTACTACACTCTAAGGTACGTCTAAACAACATGAAATCATAAATAACATGAGATAATGAGCCTTGAATCCATAATTCAATTCAAGGAAAGTTAAGAGTCAAGTCAAGAGAAGTTCATAGAGTTTTCCGAAAGTCTTTTCCAATCGTTTTAACTTTGTTTTAAGCCTTGAATTTTGAGTTGAATAAAAAGTAAAGATTGAAGTTCATTTCTTCAAAGAGTATATGGGGACTATGTATTCCCACAGATTTTAAAATGTTTTCACATTTAAATAACAAAGGAAACTGAGATTTCCAAAGAGCCTTTGAGTTAGTTTTCAGTAAAGAGTAAATGCTTTCACAATTAAGCAACAGGGGAAACTTTGATTTTCAAGAGGAGCCTTTGAGCTAAGTTTTGAGCAATTATCTCAAACCATAAAAGAAGTATGTTTTAAACATAAGAGCCAGTATTATATTTTGAGAGTAGTATTGAGCACCGATATGGGGGAGAGTTCAGACAACTCCCAGCCCCCATAAACCATGTAGCCACAATGGGTAGAAAAGGGTCATACTTTTTAGATGATTCCTTAGTGCTTTTTTGCATAAACTAGTGGATCCACTTAGTAGTCAGGTTCTATACCCTCGGCAAGGTATAGGATGGCCCTGGCAGTGTAAGACAAAAAGTTGTATCATTACAATATCTTTTAAGTGACGATTTTCGGTTAGAGAAGCTCCCATAGCAGTATTTTGTATTTTTATATACATTTCAGAGTTTACATTGTATCTATGCATACACACAGAGTATTATTGTATTTCCAAATACGCAGAGTTGATATCCATGTTTTAAAAGCTTTTCTTTATATTGCACTTGTATAAACTGCTTTATATTGAATTGAGTTCAGTTCAGTTGAGTTGAGACCAGGTTTGTTCTTCAGTTCCTTTCAAGATTATGTCTTGTTTAGTATTCTGCTCGCTTGCTCGTACATTCAATGTACTGATGTCAGTTCGCCTACATCTTTTTATAATGCAGATACAGGTAACAAGGATCATCATCCAGTGTTTCGTTGATCCAGTTGAGCATTTAGAGTCGTATGGTGAGCCTTCTTGCTTTCCAGAGGATCCCATTTTATTGCTTTCAATATTTTAGTTCATTAGGATGTCGTGGGTTTTGTCCCAACATCCATCTCAGTTGTTTAGAGGTTTCATAGACAGTAGTTGATGTTAGTTCTTGATTCTTTCCATTTTAGTTATGTTTGAGACTTGGGTTGCCACTTGAGCCAGTGAATGTTTATTTTAATACATGCTAAGTTTATTATTGAGCAGTTCAGTTTACTTTTTAAAGTATTTATATCATGACTAAGTCTTCTGCTGAGTAAGTAAGCCAGGCCAAGTGCTCGCTTAGAGCCAGCAATGGTTCTTCAGTGCAACTCCCGTCCAGGGTGTAGGCTCGGGGCGTGACTTGGCTCAAACTTTAAATGTGGTCTCGATTACTGATCTCCTAGCTGAGGTCTATCAATAGCCGCATAAAGATACATTGTACTCAACAAAGAACGAGCAAGTGCAGTATCAGTACACAATCATAGTGTACTGGTAAGATCACGCGGCTATTCCAGTAAGCACAATATATTTAAACAGTCACAACATAGAAAACAAGTATATACAAAATATAAAATAAGTTATCATCTCAGGAGCAATGCACAATCCACATTCTCAATAGCATTTAGATATGTCAACATAATGGTCCTCTCATGGAACCCATACCCAAACTGTTAGTGTGTCAGAATGTGACACCGATCCCAATTAGTGTATCAGAACATGACACCCGATCCAATGTATGTGTCGAAACGTGACACCCAATCCAATATATATGTGTCGGAATGTGACACCCGATCCAATTTAGTGTGTCGGAACGTGATATCCGATCCAATCAACATAACCACAATCACACTCATAATGTACATTCTCATAATCATACAATCAAGTGTTGATTCATGACATATAGTTATTCATTCATACTCATTTACATTAGGTTTAATCAATAGTACTTCATTCACATAAATGCATGCATTACAATGAAGCAATTACCAACATATATCACACAAACATGAAATCAAACCATCACCAACCTCGAAACCAAGTTTGAATCCCCCTAAGGCACTTGAATCTTCCCTTTCTGGATCCTTTCCATTTTCTCCTGGTCTAAAAATAACAAATTAATGCAAGGATCAATATATGAGGCGTAATTACCCGGATTACAATCAACATTATCAACCCTAGGCCAAACCCATGATCCCAATACCCAACTTAGGGCTTTTTCCACCATTAATTATAGGTCAAAACCTTACCATCAAGGATAATCACCCAAGAATCTACGTTCTACGGATCGAAAAATGGATTAGAGGAGTAAAAACCTTACCTTTAACCCCAAAAGTCATGGAAAAACTTCAAGAAATAACCTTGGGTCATTCCTTAGCTCTCAAGAACGAATGTTGCAGAATAACAACATTTTAGGGTTTTAATCCCGACTTAATTTGCGATTGGGCCGCTACGGTGGACTTCATCCCGCCACAGCGGGCCTGTCCTGGAGGGAATAATCCCACCTTGGCGGCTTGCACGAAAACAGAGAATTGGAATTTGAGTTCTAAACTCCCATTTCACAACACACATTCAACTCATGACATTCAAAAACTACCCAATCACGCAAAGATCAGTTTCGGGAGTTCTACTCGCCCGAATTCTATTTCGTAAAGTCGTACGGGTTCCTTAACGTCTTAACTATCTACTCATATGATAAAAATCATAATTAGATCTTTCATTCATTACTATATTTCCCTAGACCTCGGTTGACTCAGATTTTGTCCAAATTTGGATTGGGCTAGGAATTCCCAAGTCACTACTCAAAAGTTTTCTTGTCCCAATTTCATTCCCTATTGGCTTTTCTATAATGACGAAAATAGGTCATTACACTATCAATCACATGACATGAAATAATAATACAAGAACAAACCAACGCAAAAACATGTCCCACATGATCATAATACAAATATCAGTTCGCTTACGTAACCTCAGACTAATACCTAGTTCTCTAACAAAACACAAACTCAAATCTAATATCATACTAGTCATGATAATTGAGCCAATCGTATATAATCATACCATGCGTGGTATCCAAGACAATCAATAATATCTCTTACCAGTGTCGTACCCGAACCAACCGACAAGCACATCAAGCATGTATAATCACATAACACAACAAGCATGGATAATCAAATAGCACATTGAACCAGACCACTTAAACCCACAAGTTACAATCTCAAGTTCATTTCATATGCTTGCTATCATACATTGAACAATATGACACTACAAGCAATAAACATGCATTTATACATAACCCATTAGAATAGAACCATCACCTAACTCTAATGAAGCCCCTTGGAAGTTGTAAATAGCTAGAGCTTTCCCCTTGCAAAGGGCCTTGGCTTGTTCTAAGGGCCTTTGCTTGTTCTTGTCCTAGAATAAACATAGAATCACAAATGGCCTATTAATTTATCGAGACTACTAACAAATCTCAACCCCGGCCAACATGTGATCATCTTCCCCAACTTAAGGCTCCTTCCCACCACATACCTTTTACACCAAGTTTAATTTTTGGAGTTCTACTTACTTGAATTCGATTCTGAAAGGCCTTATGTATTTTTTAATGTCTTGGATATAAGTATATGTCAGTTAAATCTCCAAAAAATACCTCACCCTTTCACATATTTCCTTAGACCTCACTTATCGTGGATCATATCAAAGGCTGATCTAGCGATTTAGTCGAGAATTTCCAAGTTACTATTCAGAAAGTATCTGGGCCAAATTCCTTCCCTATCATTTTCTTACCATCGGAACACTAAATGAATGTCAGCATGATTTAAATTATTTTTCAATCGACCCTTGCAACCCTCATTTTAACTTTAGGTGGTCTACTAATCTACGGGGATCATTTTTTTATTTTTAACCCTTACGTTTAGGATCTAGTTTAACCTACTATTTTCCGGAGTGTTACACATTCAATTTGCATTATTTCATGATGTAGAATCAGGTATTTAGGATCATCAACATGTGTTCCATTGAGATCAAATCATTTGTTTGTCAACTTTGGTGAGGACTCCAGTCTTGTAATATTGTTAGTAGTAGGGCTTTGAGGTCTTGTGGATCTTGTTGTGACACCTTTTCGACAGTAAAGATTTCATAGATAGAAAGTTTTGGATAGTCTTTCAATATTCAGTTTCATATGTTTTATTTTAAAACTTTATGTTTCATATTTAGTATTTTTGGTTAGATTGGATATTCAGTACACTGTTGTAAGCAATTCTTCAGTTTTGATGTTGTATATGGATGAGTTAGTCTTCCACTTAGTAGTCAGTCAAGACAAGGGTTTCTTCGGGAGTAGCAACGGTTCTCGAGTGTTGTCCATGTCCAAGGAGTAGTCTCAGGATGTGACAATTTTCGTATTGTTTGTTCTTAGACAATTGAGTTGAGTTCACGGGGACTCAAGTTTTTCTAATGTCTAAACTGCTCCTTATTTTATATAATAGATTGGTTTTTCTTAATTGGTGATGGATTGGTTTCGGGTTTAGTTGGTTCTCCCACCAGTTTGATTAGTGTTTGTGTCACTCACTACAGTTGAGGTCGTGACAAGTACTAATAATTAAGAAAAAAAAATATACTAGTTTACATATATAAGGAAAATAAATTAATTTTAAAAATATTTATTTAACCAAATAGTTATCAAAATGAGACATAAGTCAGTCAAAATTGAGTGTCAACGATATGGATAGTATAAATCTAATTCTTATTTAAACTCTAAATATAAGGGCAAAAGTTGATTAATACTATTTTCCAACTTCCAAAGAATTTTTAACTAGTTGCATTTAGTTTTTAATTTAGCCACTTCTTTTAGATTAAAAATTTAATGATTGAATTCCCTTGGTAAGTTGGTATACCACCTATGTTTTATAAATATTAAGTATTGTTTTTGAATCAATATACAAAATAAAAATATTATCATTGAGATTTGAGATATAGTTAAAGTTGTATAGAAGATGAAGAAGGAATCAACCATTGTATTCACTCTTCTTTGGGTGTTCATTTTGCTCGGTTAAGTTTCTTTTCCTCTGCCCCTCCCCTTCTCTCTCCCTCTCCCTCTATCCCTCTCATTTATTTCCTCTTATATGATATGTCAATAAAAAAAAATTATACACATACAGACAAACATATGCCACATACATACACATATGTATATGGAAAAGGGTAACAGTTTTTATTTGTATTACATTTGTTATATGTTTACCTATTGATCCACATTATTATCTTTTTTCTCAAATATATTTTCTCCCAATAATAATTTTTTTCATCATAGAAGAATGAATCTGATGTGATTGATTTAGTGGAATACCAAGTAACATTATTTTTGGGTATTTTTAATTATTTAAGGGTATAATTAGATCTATTTAATTTATCACCAGTGTATGCATCAAACTATTACAGAGAATACATAAGTTCTAATTTAATAGTTTAGGGTAAATTTAGATATTTTGATTGACTATATGACTCCATAAAGGCAATTGTCATATCCAAATCTAGCATAGCCAAACAAATATTATGAAATATTTTAAAACTTCATTTTTTGTTAAACATAGTTCCTAGCTAAATTCAAACGTATAAAATGCAATATAAGAAATATATATTTCTTCATTTGCTATACATTTAAAGATTACAAAATCAACTATGACCAAGAGATCATATCAATATTGATTGGCTGACCTTCATTATAAAAATAGTTGTAGTAATTTGAAGAAATTATATATGTTTGATTTCTGTGTATAGTCAATGAATTTACTTGAACTAATGACATTAACATTTATTTTATATTTTTTATATAGGTTCACAATCATGCATGGCATTGGAAAAGGATAAAACGTGTCAAACAACAAAAGATTGTGATCGTGCATCTTGTCGAATTGGAATTCCGATATGTATTGAGGCAATTTGTGGATGTACTGACGGAATAATGAGGAATGTTTTGTTCAAGAAAGACAATATTTATATGGGTAGATGTTCTTGTGGATGTAAACCACATTGTGTCCTAGGATTTTGCACATGTCCTTGTTGTTGAAAGCAAAAATTAAGACATGATTGATGTTAAGATCATACTTTATCTTATTATAATGAAAAATTAGAGAATATTTCATCTTATTATAAGAAAGAATGGTGTGCCAATTTAATATGTTCAATTCCTTCATCCAATTCATACAAGGATAAATCTATTGTGGTAGTTATGAGGACATGTGAATTTATTGTTGGGCATATAGTAAGAATTAATGGGAAATGAAGGGAAGATGAAAAGAGGAATTTGAAATGTTTTCTTATGCTTCAATAAGAAAAAAGATTTTTTTCCTCTTAGGTAGTGGATAGGAAAGTTCAAGTTTTTAAATAAAGAAGCACTTCTACCAATTATTAAAAGGGTTGGAAACAGGGACCCCATCGCGTTGTCGTCATCGTCACTCGCTTGGCCCGACTTTGGCTTTGGCTTTGGAAAATGATCGATCGAGAGATTATTTTTGGACAAAGTTTTTTTCAATTATTTATTTATTTAATTAAATTAAATGGCCAAAACCTTCTTAATTATTTACATAATTAACCGAACAACCCAACCCGACTCGCATCTACGTGTCCCGTGTTTAAAACATATTTCTCATTTTATTTGAATTTCCCACCATTGGAAATGATGGTTCTGAAAGTTTGTAACTTTCAGGAACATCCATGGATGTTCTGAAGGGTTGCAAACATTGATGAAGGGTCGTGTGGTTTTTGAAAGGTATCAAGTTTTCGGAACCAATGCTTCTTAGCTATAAATACCTCGGACTTTTCACTTTATTGCTTACTGAATCAGTTGTATTGATTTTTGTTTATCATAAATGACAATTGATAGTGCTACGACTTCGGTGGTTGTTGCTGCACAAACCTGAATAGATGTACCAAAAGCAGAGAAACCGGGAAAATTTTCTGGTGTGAATTTCAAAGAATGGTGACAATGGGTGTTTTTCTGGCTTACCACACTTGGTCTGCAGAAATTTACCAATAAAGAAATTCCAATGCATGTTGCTGATATGTCAAACAGAGAAAAACTCTTGATTATTGAAGCATGGAAACAGGTAGACTTATTATGTAAGGGCTACATTTTAAGTGCTTTAAAGGATGACTTATATAATGTTTTCAGCACATTGACAGCTTCGAAATAATTGTGGAATGCACTTGAGAAAAAATATAAGTCAGAAGATGCATGTGTGTAGAAGTTTGTGGTCGAAAAGTTGTTAGACTATAAGATGACAGATTGCAAAACTGTTGGATCACAAGAACAAAAGTTTCAACTTATTTTCCATGTTCTTATTGTTGGGGATATGGTAGTGAATACAACTTTTCAAGTGGCTGCAATGATTGAGAAGTTACCTCCTTCGTGGAACGACTTCAAGAATTATTTACAACACAAACGCAAGGAAATAAAGCTTGAAGATCTTGTGATTCAGCTCTAGATTAAGGAAGATAACAAGACCGCCGAAAAGAAGTCTCGTGGATGCTCGAAAATAATGGGAGTTAGTATTGTTGAAAATGCTTCCACCAAAGGCAAAAAAAAAAAGTCCAATGGACAGAAGTCAAAACAAGCCAAGAAGGAATTCAGGGAAGGTGTTACAATTGTGGTAAGGCTGGTCACAAGTCTTCTGACTGTTGTGCTCTAAGAAAGGACAGGGAAAAAGGAAAAAATCAAGCGAACAGGAAAACCAAGTCATGCCTAAGATTATATCAAACTCTGTCATATCCAAAATAATCAAATTAGCCCAAGTTTGGAAACCGATAAACATAACAGGACAAGCATGATAAACATGGGTGACTATTACAGACTCTCCAAGTGGGTAGAAACATGGATGGGGGCATCAAGTATAGCGCAAACCGCACCAAATACCAAGGCACACTGAACAAACACGTAAGAAAAGGTAGAACCTCGATAAAACAACACATTAGCCATCCGGACACAGAAAAGAATAGTACATATGATCACTACATCAGATGTCTCCGCCTCGGTCTTTCCTGGAAAGGCATAAACCTGAGCCCTGGCATCTTGACAGGCAACCTCCTTGCCTAGATGCACTGCTCCCCTGCCTGCATTACCATTTCCTCGGCCACCATGTCCTCGTTGATTTCCTCCTCGCCCACCTTGTCGACGTCCTCTGCCATTACTACCGCTGCCTGTTGGTACCACTACTCTGGCCTGCTAAGTCACGGGGTCAGACAGGCGCGGATGGGGACAATCTCTCATCATATGTCCAGGTTCTCCACAATTGTAACATACTTAATTACTTAACTAAGTACGCATCGCTGCTATTGGAGCAGTTGTATCATGACCCTCCTTGATATGCACTCAATCTAGGAATTTGTAGTAGAAATTCTAACCTCAATTGTCTCAACATAATTTCATCATTTACTAAGATACCCATACATGTTACGAAAACAATACTTAATGCATTTTCCAAAGTAATGGTGTTCATTATCTAGCCCTTCCTTACAAAACTTCTTGAATGTTGTCACTTTGGAAAAGTCTTCTAACTTCACCCCCTTCTACCTCCGTCACAAAATCAACCACTTCCTGAAAAGATTTTGCTGAAGCAGCCACCTATAAGCTTGAATCTGTAAATCTGACCTTAATCACTTCACAAAGCAACAAATTTGCTCTTATAGGCTGAACCAAGGTGGAGTGCCTTATTTGGATAAAACACAAAAATTGGCCTTATAGGCTACAACAAATCTATTATGTTGCTCTGTATTCTCTCCTCATATCCCTCAAAGTTCAGTGTGTATACTTCTCCATAAAGAAAGCTATAAAATGTTTCCCAAGTCATGAGTAGTTCATTTACTAGTCGGTACTCAACATGAGACCACCACCATATTTTGGCATCTACCTTGAACCGGTATATCATAAACTCAACACTAAATCACTCAACCTTATCCATCTTATGAAGCAGCTCATGACAATCAACAAGAAAAATCATAAGAATATTCAGATTCAGCAACCATTAAGAATGAGGGTTTCAACCTTAAGAACATAATAAAAAAGCCTCATGTTTGTCACTAGTCATTACATGCCCACATTGAATCGGGGAAACATGTTTATTTGGACGGACGCATCTTCTCTTGCTAGTGTTGGTGCTACCACTTCTGTTGCTCTAGTTCTGACCATAGAGTGAAGGAGGAAAGATACTAATTTGTATCACCTAGATACCAATTGGAATAAAGTCATAGCACGAAAGCAGTAGAAACAAAGAGATTTCCTAAAGTCCTATAGCCTCTCGAAGAAAAGTAAAGACGTCTCCATACCGTTCCGCAGACTTTACTAGACTCGTTTTAGTACAATGAGATCATTGAACCTAGGGGTGTGATACAAACTTTTTCACGACCCATATCATCATGAGTGGTACACACACTAACCCTCCGATGGGAGAACCATAACTATAACCCAACTAAGCAACTTAACAAAAAACTAAACACTTAAAGCTACGGAAACAGGTTTAAATAACTAAATTATTAATACGGAGTTCCCATAAACTCTGAAGTCTTAACAAAAAACTAATGAACTAATACTAATGTGGAAGTTAACCCCTATAACTGAAAGTCTTTGTACCAAAACATCTAAACTGCAACAAGTCTAAGAAAAAAGGGTACAACCTCAACTAACATAAGAATATTAAAAATAGTCCAAGTGCAAAACTAAATGGACTAAACAAATGAAGGACTCCATGGCAGCCTGAAAGAGCTGGCTCACCCTTGAAATCCGGCCTCGATCACTGATCTCCTTGCTGAGGTCTATCAATAGCCACCTGAAGAGGCCCTGTACTCACCAAAGAATAAGCAAGTGCAATATCAGTACACAATCACAGTGTACTGGTAGGATCACATGGCTATTCTAGTAGGAACAATATATATAAGCAATCACAACATAGTTAACACGTATATACATAATATAAAATCAGTTATCATCTCAGGAGCAATGTACAATCCACATTCTCAATAATATTTAGATATGTCAACACAATGGTCCTCTCATGGAACCTATACCCAAACTGTTAGTCTGCCGGAACGTGACACTCGATCCCAATTAGTGTATCAAAACGTGACACCCGATCGAATGTATATGTCAGAACATAACACCCGATCCAATATATATGTGTCGGAACATGACACCCAATCCAAGTTAGTGTGTCGGAACGTGGCACTCGATCCAATCAACATAATAACAATCGCAATCACACTCATAATGTACATTCTCATAATTATACAATGAAGTGTTGATTCATGAAATATAGTTATTCGTTCATACTCATTTACATTAGGTTTGATCAAATAGTACTCCATTCACATGAATGCATTACAATGAAGCAATTAACAACATATATCACAGAAACATAAAATTAAACCAATCACCTACCTCGAAACCAAGTTTGAATCCCCCTAAGGCACTTGAATCTTCCCTTTCCAGAATCTTTCCGTTTGCTCGTGGTCTAAAAACACAAATTAATGCAAGGATCAATATACGAGACCTAATTACTTAGATTACAATCAACATTATCAACCCTAGGCCAAACCCAGGATCCCAATACCCAACTTAGGGCTTTTTCCACCATTTATTACAAGTCAAAACTTTCCCCTAAGGAAAATTACCCAAGAATCTACGTTTTACGGATCGAAAAATGGATTAAGGGAGTAAAAACCTTACCTTTAGCCCCAAAAGTTGTGGAAAACTTTGAAGAAAAAACCTTGGGTCATTCCTTAGGTCTCAAGAACGAATGTTGCAGAATAATAACGTTTGTTTGGGTTTTAATACCAACTTAATTCGCAACTGGGCCACTACGGCGGACCCCATCCCGCCACAGAGGCCCCGCCTTGGCAGGAATAATCTCACCATGGCGGCTTGCACAGATACAGAGAGTCAGAATTTGAGTTCCAAACTCCCATTTCACAACACACCTTCAACTCATGACATTCAAAAACAACTCGATCACTCTAAGATCAATTTCAGGTATTCTACTCGCCCGAATTTGATTTCAGAAAGTTGTACGGGTTCCTTAACGTCTTAGCTATCTACTCATATGATGAAAATCATAAATAGATCTTTCATTCATTACCATATTTCCCTACACCTCACATGACTCAGATTTTGTCCAAATCTGGTCTAGGCTAGGAATTTTCAAGTCACTACTCAAAAGTTTTCTGGCCCAATTTATTTCCCTGTTAGCTTTTCTATAATTAGAGGCAGGCAAGATGCTGATGAATTGCGATTGGTCTAAACCTTCGACTAGCGACTTATGCGGCATGCCGGAAATAGGTCATTACACTATCAATCACATGACATAGAAACAACAATACAAGAACAAACCAATGCATAAACATGTCCCACATGATTATAATATAAATATCAGTCCGCCTACGTAACCTCAAACTCTTACCTAGTTCTCTCACAAAACACAAACCCAAATCTAATATCATACTAGTCGTGATATCAGAGCCAACCATATATAATCATACCATGCGTGGTATCCGAGCCAATCAATAATACTTTTTACAAATGTGGTACCCTAACCAACCGAAAAGCACATCAAGCATGTATAATCACAAAACACAACAAGCATGAATAATCAAATAACACAGTGAACCAGACCACTTAAACCCACAAGTTACAATCACAAGTTCATTTCATATGCTTGCTATTATACATTGAACAATATGACACTTCAAGCAATAAACATGCATTTATACATAACCCATTAGAATAGAACCATCACCTAACTCGAATGAATCCCCTTGAAAGTTTTAAATAGCTAGAGTTTTCACCTTGCAAAGGACCTTGGCTTGTTCTTGGCCTAGAATAACAAAGAATCACAAATGACCTATAATTTAGTCCAGATCACTACAAAATACCAAACCCCGGCCAACATGTGATCACCTTCCCCAACTTAAGGCTCCTTCCCACCACATAACTTTACACCAAGTTCAATTTTTGGAGTTCTACTTACCTGAATTCGATTCTGAAAGGCCTTATGGATTTCTTAATGTCTTGGATATAAGTATATGTCAGTTATATCTTTACAAAAGACCTCACCATTTCACATTTTTCCTTAAACCTCACCTATCGTGGATCATATCTAAGGCTGGTCTAGCCAAGAATTTTCAAGTTAAAATTTGGAAAGTATTTGGTGCCAAAGTCCCTCCCTATCATTTTCTTATCTTCAATTTTTTACACAATATACATATATATATATCCTTACCATCGGAGCACTAAATGAATTTCAACATGATTTATTTTATTTTTCAATTTAGTTACCTTTAGTCTTTTAGTTCAGGTGTTTGTTTTATTATGTCATATTACGTGCTTGTATATTCAATGTACTGATGACATTCGATCTACGTCATTTCATGATGCAGAATCACGTATTTAGGATCATCAACATGTGTTCCATTGAGATCAAATCATCCGTTCGTCAACTTTTGGTGAGGCCTCCTTGCTTTCAGAGGACTCTAGTTTTGTAATATTGTTAGTAGTAGGATTTTGAGGTCTAGTGGATCTTGTTGTGACACCTTTTAGACAGTAAAGATTTCATAGATAGAAAGTTTTGGAGAGTCTTTCAATATCAAATTTCATATGTATTATTTTAAAACTTTATGTTCCATATTCAGTATTTATGGATAGTTTGGAGATTCAGTAAACTGTTGTACCCAATTCTTCAGTTTTGATGTTGTATATGCATGAGTTAGTCTTCTACTTAGTAGTTAGTCAAGAGAAGGGTTCTTTCAGAACCAGCAACGGTTCTCGAGTGTCATCCATGTCCAGGGGGTAGGCTCAGAGTGTGACAATTTTCGTATTGTTTGTTCTTAGACGATTGTGTTGAGTTTGTGGGACTCAAGTTTTCCTAATGTCTAAACTGCTCCTTATTTTATATAATAGATTTGGTTTTTCTTAATTGGTGTTAGATTGGTTTCGGGTTTAGTTGGTTCTCCCACCAGTTTGTTTAGTGTTTGTGTCACTCACTGCAGTTGAGGTCGTGACAAGTACTAATAATTAAGATAAAATTTAATACTAGTTTATATATATAAGGAAAATAAATTAATTTTTAAAATATATATTTAACCAAATAGTTATCAAAATGAGATATAAGTCAGTCAAAATTAAGTGTCAACGATATGGATTGCATAAATCTAAGTCTTATTTAAACTCTAAATTTAAGCGTAAAAGTTGATTAATATTATTTTCCATCTTCCAAAGAATATTTTATAGAGTTCAATTGTATAAAAGATGAAGAAGGAATCAACCATTTTATTCACTCTTCTTTGTGTGTTCATTTTGCTCGTTTAAGTTTCTTTTCCTCTTCCCCTCCCCTTCTCTCTCCTTCTCCCTCTATCCCTCTCACTTATTTCCTCTTATATGATATGTCAATAATTTTTTTCTTTATACACATACAGACTTACATATGACACATATATACACATATGTATATGGAAAAGGTTACATTTTTTATTTGTATTACATTTGTTATAAGTTTACCTATTGATCCATATTATTATCTATTTTCTCAAATATATTTTCTCCGAATAACAATTTTTTTCATCATAGAATAATGAATCTGATTTGATTGATTTAGTGGAACCCAAGTAACAGTATTTTTAGATATTTTTAATTATTTAAGGGTATATTTAGATCTATTTAATTTATCGCCAGTGTATGCATCACACTATTACAGAGAATACATATGTACTAATTTAATAGTTTAGGGTATATTTAGTTATTTTGATTGACTATATAACTGTACCAAGGCAATTGTCATTAGCCAAATCTAGCATAGCCATACAAATATTATGATATATTTTAAAACTTCATTTTTTTGTTAAACATATATCCTAACTAAATTCAGACGTATAAAATTCAATATAAGAAATATATATTTCTTCATTTGCTATACATTTAAAGATTACAAAATCAACTAGGATCAAGAGATCATATCAATATTGATTGGCTAACCTTCATTATAAAAATAGTTGTAGTAATTTAAAGAAATTAGATATGTTTGATTTCTGTGTATTGTCATTGAATTTACTTGAACTAATGACATTAACATTTATTTTTATTTTTGATATAGGTTCATAATCATGTATGGTATTGGAAAAGGATAAAACGTGTCAAACAACAAAAGATTGTGATCGTGCATCTTGTCGACTTGGAATTTCAATTTGTATTGAGGGAATTTGTGGATGTACTGACGGAATAAGGAGGAATGTTTTGTTTAAGAAAGACAATATTTATATGGGTAGATGTTATTGTGGATGTAAGTCACATTGTGTCCTAGGATTTTGCACATGTCCTTGTTGAGGAAAGCCAAATTTAAGACATTATTGATGTTAAGATCATACTTTATCTTATTATAACGAAAACTTAGAGAATATTTTATCTTAATATAAGAACAAATAATGTGCCAATTTAATATTTTCACTTCCTTCATCCAATTCATACAAGGATAAATATATTGTGGTAGTTATGAGCACATGTGAATTTATTGTTGGGCATATAGAAAGAATTAATGGAAAATGAAGGGAAGATGAAAAGAGGAATTTGAAAGGTTTTCTTATGGTTCTATAACATCTCACAAATTGAAAGAAACTAGAATGAACAGGAATTTGAAAGAGTGATTTTTGGAAATAATAAAAATACTGAAAAATTAGGTTAAGTTAAGTTAAGTTTGAGATTTTGGTCAACTTCAAACGACCATAACTCCTAGCTCAGGATGATTTAGGTGTGTTACCAGATATCTTAGGAAAGAATCCTGGAATAATCTTTCCAACGCTGCTGAGTGTGCGCGATTCCGAGTTCGTATGAGTGAGTTATGCCCATTGGAAGTTGGGTTGTTCAAATAAGAAAAGTTCAATTTGGATTTTTGAAGGGCATTATGGTCTTTCCACCACCCAATTGAGTTAATTCATTTTTAGCAATTAAAATGTGGTCTAAACTGAGTTGGTTCAGTTTAGACAATTGGAAATTTACGCTAGGATTTTTGGAGAGAGAATACTAGAGGAGAAAAGAGGAGAAAGACTAAAGTTCATCGCTCTTGAAGGTTTAGCTTGGGGATTTCAACAAGGGTAGATCCCTAAAGAGGTATGTGAGTCTTTCATAGCATTGGGTTCGTTCACCCACGCGCCAACCATGTTATTTCAACGAAGTTTGTTCTAGAAAGTTGAAAGTTGATGAATCTAGAATGGTGTTCTTGAAATTGGCTTGTTCTTGAGTTAGGTTGAGATTGAGGAGTTCCTTTAGGTTAAAATGTTGTTTTCTTGAGTTGTTTGAGTTTGATTCTTGTGTATACATATTGAGTATCTGAATCTAAAGGGAATTTGAGAAAAAGAACCGAGCTTAGGCGAATTGAGGTTAGGAAATGAAGAAGGAACAAGTCGGGCAGAAACTGGGTACCAGGTCCGCGTCGTGGACCTATTCCTCTAAAGTGTAAATTTCTCTTCGCGTCGCGGAGAGGTCACGGACCTCTCTACCTCAAAAATTATTTTTCAAATTTTCATAAAGTTTTCCAAATGTCTTTTACAAATGTTTTAAGACTTGAGTTTTGAGTTGAGTAAAGAGTAAAGTTTGAAGTGCATTTCTTCAAAAGAGTATATCGGGACTGTGTATTCCCAAAGAGTAAATGTTTTCACATTTAAACAAGAATGGAAACTGAGATTTCCAAAAGAGCCTTTGAGCTAGTTTTCAGTAAAGAGTAAGAGTAAAGGTCATTCTTCAAAGATTATACGGGAACTAAGTATTCACAAGAGTTAAAATGTTTTCACATTTGAGAAATAAAGGAAATNNTTTTGTTTTTACAAACATATGAGCTAAAGTATATTTTGGGAGTAGTATTGAGCACCGATATGGGGACTAGCTTGAGTTCAGATAACTCACGTCTCCATAAACCATGTAGCCATCATGGGTAGTAAAGGATCATACTTTTTAGATGACTCCTTAAGATGGTTTTAGCATAGACTAGTGGATCCACTAAGTTAAAGCGTTCTATATGACGGCAAAGTATACAACAGTTCTGGCAGCGTGGGCAAGACGTTGTATTACCACTTAGGCTCATAGTGGTGGTTTTTGGTTAGAGAATCTCCCACAGAAACTATATTACTTTATTATATGAGTAAAGTTGAGTTTGTTATTGCATTTTCTTTAAAGAACTAAGTTGTTTTCTACTATTTTAAAGGCTTTCTATATATTGCATGTGTTTTATTGCTTTATATTAAGTTAAGTTATTCAGGAGTTGAATAAACCCAAGGTAACTGTTTCTTTCAGATTCTTTTCAAGCTTAAGTTATGTTTAGCATTCCAACTCGCATACTCGTACATTCAATGTATTGATGTCAGTTGGCCTGCATCTTATTATGATGCAGATGCAGTTGCAGGTAACGAGGATCAGCATCCAGCGCCTCGTTGATCCAGTTGAGCACTCAGAGTCAATTGGTGAGCCTCCTAGCTTTTCGGAGGATCCTTTTATTGCTTTCAGTATTTTAGTTCATTAGGATATCATAGTCTTGTCCTGACGTCCATCTCAGTTGTTTAGAGACTTCGTAGACAGAGTTAGTGATGTTAGTTCATGAGTCTTTAGTTGCCACTTTGGCAGTGAATGTTATTATAATACATTCTAAGTTATATTTTGAGCAATACAGTTTACTTTTTTTAAAAGTATTTATCTTGAGTAAAGTCTCTCGCTGAGTAAGTACTCCAGGCCAAGGGTTCGCTTGGGGCCAGTAATGGTTCTCGAGTACCGGCAACATCCAAAGTGTAGGCTCGGGGCCTGACAAAGTTGGTATCAAAGCACAGAGTTCAAGAGTCCTAGGGAGTCTATGAAGTCGTGTCTGTAGAGCCTTGGTTATCGGTGTGAAGCGCGCCACATCTACAATTAGGAGGCTGCAATATTTAGGAACTATCTCACTTCTTTCACACTCATATCGTGCGATAGAGTTAATATCTATAAAGTTTCTTTCTAACTCGTGCTTGCGCGTAACCGATGGTGAGTTGGGATTGTTTTGAGGAGGCCTTCTTGAGGTGTTTCTTTCCCTGTGAGCTAAGTGAAGCAAAGGTAAGAGAGTTTCTCCCTCTTAAGAAGGAATCTATGAGTGTTCATGAGTACAGTATGAAGTCTACCCAACTTTCCCGTTATACTTCGGAGATGGTTGCGGATATGAGAACTAGGATCAGTCTGTTTGTTGCTAGGTTGTCTCGTCGGTCAAGTAAGGAAGGTAAGGCAGCCATGCTAATAGGTGACATGGACATAGCAAGGCTGATGATCCATGTGCAACAAGTTATGGAGGACAAGCTGAAGGATAGAGAAGAGTTTAAGAATAAGAGAGCTAAGACATCGGGGAATGAATCGGGGCAGCAAAAGAGTAATGTGAACCGGTCTTCTTTCCAACATAAGCATAAAGGACCTGCTCCATCATCTGCTAGTGCATCTGCATAAGGAACAAATGTAAGTACGATAGTCAGAATTCTCAGAACTTCAGAGCTAGACCTGCGGATTAGCACGGTAGTAAGGCACAAGGGGGTAATAAGACTCCTACATATGCTAAGTGTGGTAGGAGCAACTCAGGGATGTCTCGTGATGACTCCACTAGTTGCTTCAAGTGTGGCCAGAATGGTCATTTTATGAGAGAGTGTCCTAAGAGCAGATAGAGTAATGGTAATGGGGGCAATAGAGCTCAGTCTTCTTCAGTTGTTCCACTAGATAGAGTTGTATCTATATGAACTACTTCAAGGGCAGGCAAAGAAGGAAACCGTCTTTATGCTATCGCTAGTCGCCGAGAGGAAGAGGATTCGCCATACGTTGTCACTAGTATAGTACAAGTCTTCAATTTTGATGTTCTTCCTAAGTAACTTCTTGAGCCTTCAGTGTTTCTACACTTGATGGTGAGTCTATTCTAGAAGAAAGAATTTATCTTGATTATTCCATTTCCTTCAATCACAAGAGAACCTTGGCTGATTTAGTTGAGTTAGAAATGTTAGATTTTGATGTTATTCTAGGTATGGACTGGCTTCATGCCTGTTATGCATCAATAGATTGTAGATCTCGAGTAGTCAAGTTCTAGTTTCCAGTGAACCAGTTATATAATTGAAAAGCAGTTCAGCAGTGCCTAAGGGTCATTTTATTTCGTACCTTAAGGCGAGAAAGTTAGTTTCCAAGGGGTGTGTCTATCACTTAGTCCGAGTTAATGACTCTAGTGTTGAGATACCTCATATTCAGTCAGTTTCAATAGTAAAAGAGTTTCCAGAAGTCTTTCCAGATGATCTTCTCGGAGTCCCTCCTAAGATAGAAATAGACTTCAGTATAGATACTATTCCTGATACTCATCCTATCTCTATTTCGCCATATAGAATGGCACCAGCAGAGTTAAACGAGGTAAAAGAGCAACGAAAGATCTTTTAGAGAAAGGTTTCATTCGACCAAGTGTCTCACCTAGGGGCGCTCCGGTCCCATTTGTGAGAAAGAAATATGGTTCCTTTAGGATGTGTATAGATTACCGTCAGTTGAACAAGGTTACCATCAAGAATAATATCATATCCCAAGGATTGATGATCTTTTCGATCAGCTTCAGGGTGCTACTTGTTTGTCTAAGATATACCTCAGGTCTGGCTACCATCAGTTATGAGTAAGGGAATGTCATATTCAAAAGACAACATTCAAGACCAGTTATGGTCATTATGAGTTTCTAGTCATGTCGTTTGGTTTA
>NW_006239615.1:38287-38679 GCF_000226075.1 Solanum tuberosum | reverse complement strand
ATGAATAGAGTCTTCAAACCTTATTTAGATATGTTTGTTATCATTTTCATTGATGACATACTAATCTATTCAAGGAATGAAAAATATCATGCTAGTCATCTTAGAACAATTCTTCAGTCCTTGAAAGATAAGGAGCTATATGCTAAGTTCTCTAAATGTGAGTTTTGGCTTGAGTCTGTGGTGTTCTTGGGGCCACATAGTTTCCAATGATGGAATTAGAGTTGATACCTAAAAGATAGAGGCAGTGCAGAATTGGCCTAGACCCACATCTCCAACTGATATTAGGAGTTTCTTGGGTTTGGCTAGCTATTATAGAAGGTTCGTAAAGGGGTTCTCATCCGTTTCATCCCCTTTGACCAAGTTAACTCAGAAGACAGTTAAGTTTCAATGGT
>NW_006239615.1:22651-38106 GCF_000226075.1 Solanum tuberosum | reverse complement strand
TTAATGCAGAATGGAAAAGTTATAGCTTATGCCTCCAAACGGTTGAAAGTTCATGAGAAGAATTACCCAACCCATGATCTACAATTGGCTTCTGTAGTATTTGCTTTAAAAATATGGCGCCATTATCTTTATGGTGTTCATATGGATTGGTTCACCGATCACAAGAAGTCTTCAGTTTGTGTTTACTCAGAAAGAGCTTAATCTTAGACAAAGGAAGTGGTTAGAATTACTCAAGGATTATGACATGAGTATTCTTTATCACCCAGGTAAGGCTAATGTTGTTAATGTTGCCTTGAGAGGGTTATCTATGGGTAGTACCGCCCATTTTGAGGAAGATAAGAAAGACTTAGCAAAAGAGGTGCATAGACTTGCACGACTAGGAGTTCGACTAATGGATTCCACAGAAGAAGGAGTAGTGGTAATGAATGGGGTTGAATCATCATTAGTGTCAGAAGTAAAAGATGAGCAAGACCAAGATCCTTTATTGTTTCAATTAAAGGGAAATGTTCATAAGCAAAAACTGATGGCTTGTGAACAAGGGGGAGATAGTGTTTTGACGTATCAAGATGGATTGTTTGATTGATTTCAAGGGTAATTGGGATGATCACCTACCTCTCATTGAGTTGATTACAATAATAGTTGCCATTCTAGAATCCAGATAGTTCCTTACGAAGCTCTTTATGGGATAAGATGCAGATCTTTTATTGGATGGTTTGAAGTTGGTGAAGCTGGGTTGATAGGACCATACTTAGTTCATCAAGCTATGGAGAAATTGAAAGTGATTCAAAAGAGGTTGAAAATGGCGCAGAGTCGTCAGAAATCATACACTGATGTTAGGAGAAGGGAGTGCGAGTTCGAAGTAGATGATTGAATTTACTTGAAAGTTTCACCTATGAAGGGTGTTATGAGATTTGGTGAGAAAGGTAAGCTTAGTCCCCGGTATATTTGTCCTTACAGAATATCCAAGAGGATTGGCAATATAGCTTATGAGTTAGAACTACCACAAGAATTAGCAGCGGTCCATCTGGTACTTCACATCTCCATGTTGAAAAAGTGCATGGGCGATCCTTCATTTATTATAACAACTGAAGATATTGGGATCAAGGATAGATTGTCTTATGAAGAGATCTTGTCCAGATTCTAGATCGACAAGTTCGCAAGTTGAGAAGAAAAGAGGTAGCATCAGTCAAAGTTCTTTGGAGGAATCAGTTTGTTGTTGAAGCTACTTAGGAAGCTGAAGAAGATATGAAGAAGAGATATCCACATCTCTTCGAATCCGGAGAAGTTCCAAATTAAGGTACTAATCCTTTTCTTGGCTTTTATTTATAAGATTAGCATGTTATAATTGCATTGCTTGTTAAGTGTTTGAGCTGAATGTTAAATGTTACACCCTTAGCCTACTAAGAGTAATCTCATTCGAGGATGAATGTTCCCAAGGGGAAGATATTGTAACATCTCGCAAATTGAAAGAAACTAGAAAGAACTGGAATTAGAAAGAGTGATTTTTGGAAATAATAAAAATCTGAAAAATTGGTTAAGTTAAGTTAAGTTTGAGTTTTGGGTCAAAATCAAATGACCAGAACTCCTAGCTCAAGATGAGTTAGGTGTGTTTTGAGATATCGTAAGAAAGAATCCTGGAATAATCTTTACAACACCGTCGAGTTTGCGCGATTTTCAGTTCGTATGAGTGAGTTATGCCCATTGGAAGTTGGGTTGTACAAATAAGGAAACTCCAATCCGGATTTTTGAAGGGCATTATGGTCTTTTCACCATCAAATTAAGTTAGTTCATTTTTATCAACTAAATTGGGGTCTAAACTGAATTGGTTCAGTTTAGACAATTGGAAATTTACGCTAAGGTTTTTGAAGAAAGAATGCTAGAGGAGAAAGAGGAGAAGAGCAAAGTTCATCGTTCTTGAAGGTTTAGCTTGTGGATTTCGACAAGGGTTGATCCCTAAAGAGTTATGTGAGTCTTTCATAGCGTTGGGTTCGTTCACCCACGCGCCAGTCTTGTTTATTTCAGCAAAGTTTGTTCTAGAAATTTGAAAGTTAATGAATCTTGAATGGTGTTCTTGAAATTGGTCTTCGTTCTTGAGTTAGGTTGAGATTAAGGAGTTCCTTGAGGTTAAAATATTGTTTCCTTGAATTGTTTGAGTTAGCTTCTTGTGTATACATATTGGGTATCTGAATCTAAAGGGAATTTGAGAAAAAGAACCTAGTTTAGGCGAATTAGGGTTAGAAAATGAAGAAGGAATAAGTCGGGCAGAAACTCGGTACCAGGTCCGCGTCGCAGACCTGTTCCTCAGAAGTGCAACTTACTCTTCACATCGCGTAGAGGTCACATACTTCTCTACCTCAAAAATTATTTTCGCGACCAAAATTTAAATACACCTCCGCATCGTGGACTAGTTTCCAGGCAGTGATTTTTTTATGATCGCGAACTTGCTTTCCTGACAGCGATTTCTTGATTTTTTTTCTCAAATTTAACTCTCTAAAAACACTCTTAAACATCATGTGATCTTTCCTATCACAAATCACAATCCTTGAATCCATAATTCAAGTCAAGAGAAGTTAAGAGTCAAGTCACGAGAAGTCAAGAGTCAGGTAAGAGAAGTTCATAAAGTTTTACAAAAGTCGTTTACAAATGTTTTAACTTTGTTTTAAGACTTGAGTTTTCAGTTGAGTAAAGAGTAAAGTTTGAAGTGCATTTCTTCAAAAGAGTATATCGGGATTATGTATTCCCAAAGAGTAAATGTTTTCACATTTAAACAAGAAAGGAAACTGAGATTTCCAAGAGAGCTTTTAAGCTAAGTTTGTGAGTAATTATCTCAAACCAAAGAAAGATTTTTGTTTTACAAACATATGAGCTAAAGTATATTTTGGGAGTAGTATTGAGTACCGATATGGGGACAAGCTTGAGTTCAGATAACTCACGTCTCCATAAACCATGTAGCCATCATGGGTAGTAAAGGATCATACATTTTAGATGACTCATTCATATGCTTTTAGCATATACTAGTGGATCCACTTATTTAAGGTATTCTATATGACGACAAAGTATAGGACAGTTCTGGCACTGTGGGCAAGACGATGTATCACCACTTAGGCTCATAGTGGTTGTTGTCGATTAGAGAATCTCCCACAGAAACTATATTACTTTATTATATGAGTAAAGTTGAGTTTGTTATTACATTTTCTTTAACGAACTAAGTAGTTTTCTATTGTTTTAAAGTCTTTCTATAGATTGCATGTGTTTTATTACTTTATATTGAGTTTAGTTATTCAGGAGTTGAATAAAGCCAAGGTAAGTGTTTCTTCCAGATTCTTTTCCAGTTTAAGTTATGTTTAGCATTCCAACTGGCATACTCATACATTCAATGTACTGATGCCAGTTGGCCTGCATCTTATTATGATGCAGACGCAGGTAACCAGGATCAGCATCCAGTGCCTCGTTGATCAAGTTGACCACTCAGAGTCAGTTGGTGAGCCTCCTAGCTTTCCAGAAGATCCTTTTATTGCTTTAAATATTTTATTTCATTAGGATGTCGTGGTCTTGTCCCGATGTCCATCTCAATTGTTTGGAGGCTTCGTAGACAGAGTTAGTGATGTTAGTTCATGAGTCTTTACTTTTACTTTTCAGTTAAGTTGAGACTTGAGTCGCCACTTTGGCAGTGAATGTTAATATAATACATTCTAAGTTATATTTTGAGCAGTTAAGTTTACTTGTTTCAAGAGTATTTATCTTGAGTAAAGTCTTCCGCTGAGTAAGTAAGCGGGGCTAAGGGTTCGATTGGGGCCAGCAATGGTTTTCGAGTGCCGACCATATCCAAGGTGTAGGCTCGGAGCGTGACAGCTTCAGTAAGAAAAAAGAAATATTTCACTCATAGGTAGTGGAAAGGAAAGTTCAAGTGTTTAAATAAAGAAGCACTCTTACTAATTGTTAAAAGGGTTGGAAAGAGGGATCCCTATCGTGTTGTCATCGTCGTCACTTGCTTGGCTCGACTTTGGCTTTGGCTTTGGAAAATGATCGATTGAGAGATTATTTTTGGACAAAGTTTTTTTTAATTATTTCTTTATTTAATTAAATTAAATGGCCAAAACCTTCTTAATTATTTAAATAATTAGCCAAAAAGACCCAACCTTACTCGCATCTACGTGACCCATGTTTAAAACATATTTCTCATTTTATTTGAATTACCCACCATTGGAAACGATGGTTCTGAAAGTTTGTAACTTTCAGGAATACCCATGGACGTTCTAAAGTGTTGCAAACATTCATGAAGGGTCGTGTGGTTTTTTAAAGGTTTCAATCTTTCGGAACCAGTGCTTCTTGGCTATAAATAGCTTGGACTTTTCACTTACAAAATTTCAGAACTTCTTCTTCTTCTTTTGCACAAATTCATTATTTCTGTACTTTAGTATCGTTGAGTGGATTGCTAACACCATTTTTTGGGTATCAGTATACCGATTAATAGAATCGTTCTATCCTGGAAGGATATATTTCAATTCAAACCTCGGATACTATAGGGAAATAATTTCCTTAAGCAGACATTGTTCATTCAGTTGGCTTGATTTTCTTTCCGTTCTATTTCATACAATTGTTACAGATTCATGTATGTATTACAATCACTAGTTTCTGTTAATTGATTTCGTTTCTTGACAGATTCTTGTATCTTTTACAATCACTAATTTCTGTTAATTGATTTCTTTTCTTCATTACATGGTTTGAACTTTGGAATTTACTGTTTCTGCAAAGTTTTTTTAATCATTAGTATTGATTTTAAATACAAATTGCATAACAATCTTAAGGAAATTAATGGTTTATTTGTAAATATGTATTTGTGGGTGGTGCCAAATACCTTCGTTGTTTTATACTCCTATTAAGTTTGAAATTTAATTTATTGCTTACTGAATCAATTGTATTGATTTTTGTTTATCATAAATGACAATTGACAGTGCTACGACTTCGGTGGTTGTTGTTGCACAAACCTGAATTGATGTACCACAAGCAGAGAAACCGGGAAAATTTTCAGGTGTGAACTTCAAAGGATGGCGACAACAGGTAATTTTCTGGCTTAATACTCTTGGTCTGCAGAAATTTACCAATAAAGAAACTCCAATGCATGTTGCTGATATGTCAAATAGAGAAAAAAACATGATTATTGAAGAATGGAAACAGGTAGACTTATTATGTAAGGGCTACATTTTAAGTGCTTTAGAGGATAACTTATATAATGTTTTCTGCACATTGACAACTTTGAAAGAATTGTGGAATGCACTTGAGAAAAAATATAAGATAGAAGATGCATGTTTGTAGAAGTTTGTGGTCGCAAAGTTTTTAGAATATAAGATGACAGATAGCAAAACTGTTGGATCACAAGAACAAGAGTTTCAACTTATTTTCCCTGTTCTTATTGTTGGGGATATGATAGTGAATAAAGTTTTTCAAGTGGCTGTAATGATTGAGATGTTACCTTCTTCGTGGAATGACTTCAAGAATTATTTACTATACAAACGCAAGAAATGAAGTTTGAAGATCTTGTAATTCAGCTCTAGATTGAGGAAGATAACAAGACCTCCGAAAATAAGTCTCGTGGGAGCTCGAAATAATGGGAGTTAGTATTGTTGAAGAATCTCCCACCAAAGGCAAAAAAGAAAGAAGTCCAAGGGACAGAAGTCAAAGCGGACCAAGAAGGAATTCAAGGGCAACTATTACAATTGTGGTAAGGCTGGTCACAAGTCTTCTGACTGTTGTGTTCCAAGAAAGGACAAGGACAAACGAAAAATTTAAGTGAACATAGTGGAGAAGATGGAACACATGACCTCTATGCAATGATCTTGGAGTTCAGCTTATTTGGAAATCTCAAGGAGTGGTTTCTCAACTCAGGTGCCACTCGAAATGTTTGCTCTGCAAGAGAAGATTTTGCAACGTATACTCATGTTGAGTTCATTGAAGATCTGTTCATGGGGAACACAACCACCGCGAGGATTGCAGGAACTGGGAAACTAATATTGAAAAATGACATCCAGCAAGGTGTTGATTCTAAACAACATTATGCACATTCCTACCCTTAAGAAGAATCTAGTTCCTGCTGCACTGCTCATTAAAAATGGGTTTAAGTGTGTCCTATTTAGTGACAAAGTTGTAATAAGTAGGAATGAGATGTTCTTAGGAAAGGGATACCTCACTGAGGGCCTTTTCAAACTGAATGTAATAGTTTATGACAGAACTAATAAAAATTTTGATTTTGTTTCCTTTTGGAGTCAAATGATTTATGGCATGCCCGTTTGAGACATGTCAATTACAAAATCTTGCGAAAATTGATTACTTTAGAAGTATTGCCTGACTTCTAGTGTGATAAATTAAAATGTGAAATTTGTGTTCAATCGAAGTTTGTTAAACATTCTTATAAATCTATTGACAGGAATTCAAATCCTCTAGACTTAATTCATACATATATGTGCGATATGAAGTCAATACCACGGTGGGAAAAAGTACTTTGTAACTTTTATTGATGATTTCACTCAATATTGTTATGTATATTTGATTAATTATAAGGATGAAGCAATTGATTCATTTAAATACAACAATGAAGTGAAGAACCAATTAAATTGAAAGATAAAAATGATTCTGAGTGATAGGGGTGGAGAATAGTGAAGAACCAATTAAATTGAAAGATAAAAATGATTCAGAGTGATAGGGGTGGAGAATAGGAATCTCCTTTTATAGAGATATGTTTGGAATATGGTATTATTCATCAAACTATTGAACCCTACACATCACTATCAAATGGGATAGCGGAACGGAAGAATAAAACATTAAAGGAAAAGATGAATGCCTTGTTAACCAGCTCTGGTTCACTGCAAAGCTTATGGGGAGAAGTTATCCTTACGAGTAACCAAATACTCAATAGGGTACCCAATAGCGAAACACAATCTATTCCATATGAGCTATGGAAAGGAAGGAAATCCAACTTAAAATATTTCAGAAGTGTGGAGGTATTTAGCCAAGCTACAAGTTCATTTACCCAAGAAGGTTAAAATTGGACCTAAAATAGTGGATTGTGTATTTATTAGATATGATGCAAAAAGTAAGGACTGTTGGTTTTTGGTTCATAAATATGGTAATCTTGAAATTCATGTTAATACAGTAATTGAGTCAAATTTCTTTGAACACATTTATCCATACAAAACTAAATGAGTCGACAAGTGAAAGATCTCAACGACCACGAGAAGAATCAATGGAAAATACACCACCTAACGAGGATCCAAGGCGTAGTAATTGTCAACAAAAATCCATTTCTTTCGGAATAGACTTTGTGGCATTCCTGCTTGAAAATGAGCCTTAAACATTTAAAGCACTGATGTCTTCTTCTAATTCAATATTTTGGAAAGAAGCACTTAATAGTGAAGTTGAATCAATTTTGAATAATCGTACTTGGGAATTGTCTTGATCTTCCTCCCGAAAATAAACCTTCAAGATTAAAATGGATATTTAAAAGGAAAAATGAAAGCTGGTGGGACTATTGACAAATATAAGGCTAGACTTGTAGTCAAAGGATACAGACAAAAGAATGTCTAGATTAATTTAATACATACTCTCCAGTACCAAGGATAACATCTATTAGGATGTTAATAGCACTAGCAGTCGTGCATGATCGTAAAATCTATCAAATGGATGTTAAGACAACCTTCTTAAATGGAGAGTTTGAGGAAGAAACTTACATGGAACAACATGAGGGGTTTGTAGTTCTTGGTAATTAAGAGAAAGTGTGCAAACTTGTTAAGTCACATTATAGGCTAAAACAAGCACCTAAACAATGGCATGCTAAATTTGACCAAACAATGTTGGCAAATGGATTCAAGATTAACGAGTGTGATAAATGTGTCTACATTAAAAACATTCTGAATCATGAAGTCAATGTTGTTTATACGTTGATGAAATATTAATAATGAGTAAAGATATTGATGATATAAGTGTTACTAAGCGCATTCTGTCCAGCAAGTTCAATATGAAGGACTTGGGAGTTGCTGATTTGATTTTAAGGATTAGGATTCTCAAAACTCCTCAAGGACTAGAATTATCTCAATCTCATTATATTGAAAGAGTATTGGACAAGTTAAAGTACTTGAATTTCAATGATGTCAAAACTCCAATTGATATAGGTTTTACATTTCAAAAGAATGAAGGTGAAAGTGACTCTCAATTGGACTATGCCAGAGTGTTGGGAAGTTTGATGTATATTATGAATTGTACGCGACTAGATATAGCTTGTGCTATTAGCAAGCTGAGTCGGTTCACTAATATTCCTTATTAAACCCACTGATGGAAATGAAACATGTGTTGGGGTATCTAAAATATACACAACACTATGCCTTGCACTATAATAAATATCATGTCGTGATTGAAGGATATAGTGATGAAAATTGGATCACCAGGTCAAATGAAGTAAAATCCACAAGTGGTTATGTGTTTACACTTGGTGGAGCAGCAGTCTCTTGAAAATCTTCCAAACAAACATATATCGCTCGCTCTACAATGGAATCTGAATGGCTCCGAAATTTCTTAGAGTACATTCCACTCTGGCCCAAACATGTGGTACCTATATGTATATATTGTGATAGTCAAGCATCAATAGATAGGGTAGGGAGAGTCATGTACAATGGGAAATCTCGTCATATATGACCGAGACATTATACCGTAAACAATTGTTCTCTAGTGGATTTATTACAGTTGACTATGTGAAGTCAAGAGATAATGTGTCAAATCCACTAACAAAAGGCCTAGTGAGAGAGGTAGTTGAAAAATCATCTAAGGGAATGCGTTTATGAATTAGGACATGTCATCATGGCGGTAACTCAACCTAGCAATCTGGATGCGGTAACTCAACCTAGCAGTCTGGAGATCCCTAGAGCTAAGTTCAAGGAGAAAACAAAGTTGTGATTGACGGTTCGATATTGTCAATCAACTCAATCCATTCTCATGATGAAGGCAATGTTCAGGAATAAGTTTAAAACATTAGGCTTGTTAATGAGTCAATAAAGCTTAAATTTTTAATGATTTGCTATGTTTGGCAGATTTGACAAATAGTGTAACTATGCGATGACTATCCCACCCTATTTCGAGCTAGCCAAAACAGTTCACAACATAATGTGGCTGCCTGTCACGACTCAAAATGAGTCATGAGTAGCACCCACACTTAACCTCCTAGGTGGGCGAACCAACGAATTCAACCCAACTTATATTTATCGTTCAACTTATGAAATACTAACCATAATGCGGAAGCTCAAATCTTATTAATGTTAGAAACACAAATCCACTAATATCTATTAAATATCATTTCCCAAAACCTGAAAGTCATCACATCAAGGACAACTAAACTCCAAATACTAAGTCTAAGAATATCAAAGACACTAAAATAAATAAATAGAGTAGTTTGTGTCCGAAAACTAACTACATCATGTCATGACCGAGAGAATCCAACACGAGCTAGAAATAAATAGTTCACCCTAAAACTTGATTTTCTGGAAACTTTCTATAGTTGAGGGCGATTCAAAATTGATGGTACACTCGATGCACTCCACAAAAGAAAAACATGAGTAGGGCTCAGTACAGGGTAACATGTACTGAGTAGATATCATCAACCGACTCAAAATAGTAACTAATATTCATAAAGTAATAGTATAAAATCAACTATAGCACTTAGCAGGTGTTATGCAACAAACGAGATGAACAAGTGACAACTGAAGCAAGTACGTAATCAATCACAATATCAAGCACACACACGAGGATTTGTTCCTCGACACCACGCTGGTTTGGGAAATGGGTTCTTTGAGATTGAGTATATTCACTAAATTCAATATGTTATCCTCTTTCATGTTACTGTGTCGGAACGTGACATCCGATCCAATATATCATGTCGAAATGTGACATCCGATCCAAAATATCATGCCGAAACGTGACACCTGATCCAATAATATCGTGTCGGAACATGACACCCGATCCAATAATATCGTGTTGGAATGTGACACCCGATCCAATAATATTGTTAATTTGTCATTTTATTATCACCACTTTTCACTTCATTAACAATATTTCATCAAGCCTTCTTTATTTAAGGCATCACTTCGATAGAGAAGGTTCAAGATTGTAAATTTCACAGTCTCAGGATTTCAGACCAATCACAAACAACACAGAGATTATCCAAACCACACCACCAAGTACATAGAGAAATTCACAATATCACTCAATGACTATCAATCACTATTAAGAGTCTATCTATCACATAGAATAAACCATAACCTACCTCCACCGAATAACCAAAGTCAAGCAAGCTACTTCTCCAATGCTTTTCCTTTCCTCAATACCTCTGAATCTTTCCAATATATCAAATATATATGCATCATTTGTAAGTTAACGAGCCTATAAACACTCGTATTATTCTATGTCAATCCTAGACCCAAAAAACTCACCTAAATGTACAATCAAGTTTCAACTGTGATCTCAATTAATAGGTCAAATCCTATATTTCTTAAATTTCAAGTCTATGGTTAAGTCATAATTCCTGCAAATAATATAACTTTAATAGAATTCATATAATTCAATACACCTAATATATAATTAATTATCTCAATATGTTAAAATTTAATTTATAATATAATAAACCTAAAAAATTAATAAATTTTGAACCTAAACCAAGCGTACTACGGAACAATGGCAGACTAGTCTATTCCTAATGGTTGCAATTACAAGTGTAAATCCACCCAATCATTAGCCATAATCATTGGACAATGATTGCCGAATCATTGGACAAAGATTAGGCATGAGAGACTATTTGTATTTTTACCCAAGTTGGAACACGTTTCACGCTTACAACTTCATCACGTTTCATTATAATAAAATAATAATAACAAGGATTAGTACTCATCAATCTATCCATTTTTATCCAATAAAATTGAGAGTTAGATGATGTTTTTACCTCTAGCCTTCCATCGTACTTCTAGATGGCACCGAGAACCAAGAATAAGAGTTGCGAGCGGTTTGTGGTATAACCAAATAATATTAACCCTACTTATTATATGACTAATTATAAAGAAGGTAAAAGTGGCCCACAAATAATTTTAATGTTATTTTCTTTAACCACCAACTAAATTAATTATTAAAATTGTCCCACTAATTTCATAATTGTAGTTACGAATAGTCCAAAATACCCATTTTGAATCTATCAGAAGAGTCTTTTATAAAATAAAAAGCTCTAGTACTCAAAACAACCAAATGGGTCGTTACATTATATATAAATTTACCCATCGTTTGTCCTCGAATGATCAAAAGAAGGAGAGG
The DNA here is from genome assembly GCF_000226075.1 of Solanum tuberosum. Lineage (NCBI taxonomy): Eukaryota > Viridiplantae > Streptophyta > Magnoliopsida > Solanales > Solanaceae > Solanum > Solanum tuberosum. The sequence continues at coordinate 26,766 of NW_006239615.1, read as the reverse complement.
GTAAGTAAGGGTACCTGAATCAATAAAAAGGTGTGGATATCTTTCATGGATATCAGCCTCATTCTCCCAACTGGACTCTTCAACCGGACGATTCTTCCAATGAACCTTGATAGATGCAATCTCTTTTGATCTCAACTTGTAGTCCTCCCTATCTACAACAGTTATCTACGCCTCCTCATAAAATAGATTCTCATCAAAAAGGGAAGAATCCCAATGAATAAAGTAGTTTCCATCACCATGATATTCCTTCCACATAAACACATAAAACACCGAGTGCGCTGCTAATAATCTTAGAGAGACAAATCCAATTCATAGGCAACCTTTCCCATGTGCTTAAGAATTTCAAACGACCCAATATACCTTGGACTAAGGTTACCTCGCTTACCAAACCTCATCACACCCTTCAAGGGTGAAACTTTCAACAACACTTACTCTCTCTCCTTAAACTCCAAGTCTATGACCTTCCGATCTGCATACTCTTTATGTCTGCTCTGAGCTGCTAGAAGCATCTCCTAAATGAATTTCACTTTCTCTAACGATTCCCTCAAAAGATTAGTACCCTAAGGTCTCACCTCAAATGCATCAAACAAACCTACTGAAGACCTATACCTTCGGCCATACAATACCTCAAATGGGGCCACCTCATTACTAGAATGCTAACTATTGTTGTATGTAAACTCGAGTAATAACAAAAATTATAACACCCCGTATCTGAAAATAGACCTCAATACAGATTTCCAGAAGTTGTAGGTGAAACCCACGGTTTCCACCCACAGACCGTAAGGTGACCCACGACCAGTGCTGGTGGTCCATGGTTTGAATCTGCAACCCTACCCACACTCAACCCAAAAAATATTCTAAGTGTCGACCCACGGCCGGACCCACGAACCGTAGTTCAGTTCACGGATCATGGTCTGTGTCAGTGGATCAGACCCCCAATTTCAGCTCTCAATCACGATTGACGGTTAACCAACATGAACTGTCAGTCGATAGACGGTCCGTCGGTTCAATCCGTCGATGACCCCGACAGCAGTTAAGTCAGGGGTTTTTTCATCTTTTCATTATACGTTGGACCCCTAAACTACGTCTTTTAAACACTAATGTCACTCCCCGAGCCTAAACCCTGGATGTGGCCGGCACTCTGAGACCATCTTTGGCCCCAAGCGGACCCTTGGCCTGGCATACTTAACTCAGCGGAAGACTTAACTCAACAGAATAAACTCAATGCAATAGTTTAAATGATAACATCTTAACCAAATTGGCAACTTATGCCTCAAAACAAAGTATCTGCAAATACATAGATGAGAGACTCAATACTAACTGTTTGATTGCCTATGAAGCCTCTATAATACTGAGATGGATGTTAGGACAGACCCCACAACATCCTAATAAAGCAAAGCTAGGAAAGCGAAATAACAGAGTCCTCCGAAATGCAAGGAGGCTCACCACTGACTCTGGAGTGCTCAACTGGATCAATGGTGTGCTAGATGCTGATCCTGGTTACCTGTGTCTGCTTCATAATAAGATGCAGGCCAACTGGCATCAGTACATTGAATGTACGAGTATGCGAGTTGGAAAGCTAAACAACAACTTAAGCTTGAAAAGAGTACAAAGGAACACTTATCTTGGCTCTATTTAATTCATGAACAACTGAAATCAATATAAAGCAATAAGACACATGCAATATATATAAAGCTTGTAAAATAGTGTAAACAACTTAGTTTGTTAAATATAAAGCAATAACAAACTCAACTTTACTTAAATATAAAAGTAATATAACTTCTTTTGGAGATTCTTTAACCGACAACCACCACTATAAGCCTAAGTGTTGATACAGCGTCTTACCCACGTTGTCAGAACTGTCCTATACTTTGCCATCATATAGAACGCTTAACTTAGTGGATCCACTAGTCTATGCTAAAAGCATCTTAAGGAGTCATCTAAAAAAGTATGATCCTTTACTACCCATGATGGCTACATGGTTTATGGAGACTTGAGTTAATATGAACTCGCATCCCTATATTGATGCTCAATACTACTCCAAAAATATACTTAGCTCATATGTTTGTAAAAACAAAACTCTTTCTTTGAATTGAGATAATTACTCAAAACTTAGCTTAAAAGCTCTCTTGCAATCGATGTTCCCTTTCTTCCTCAAATGTGAAAACATTTATAAACTTTTTGGAAATACTTAGTCCCCTTATAGATTTTTGAGAAATGAACTCAACTCTTTACTCTTTGCTTAACTTGACACTTGAGCCTAAAAACAAAGTTAAAACATTTGTCAAAGACTCTTGAAAACTTTAAGAAACTTGGCTTTGACTTGCTTCTTAAACTTCTAGACTTTGACTCTTAACTTCTTTGACTTTGATCTTAACTGTCCTTGAATTGGATTATGGATTCAAGGTTCATGATCTCATGTTTATGGATGATTTCATGATGTTTAGATGTACCTTAGAGTGTTGGAAACAACTAGAAAATATAGGTACATTGCTTAGGAACAAGTACGAAAATGTGGGGAACGAATGGGGAGAACTGGCGTCCCTGACACTCTGAGAGGCGCGGGGCTCCATCCCCCTAACTTCAGAGAAGCCTGGCTGGCGCGACACACCAGAGGCCAAACTTCAGAGAAGTTTTTGTGGCGCCCTGGCAAGCGCGACACCCAGCCCTTTTCGCCCAGCGACTTCCGACTTTTCTCTTTAATTTTTCATCTCTAAACTCCCCTAACTTCCATAATTCTTTCCCCAAACACTTAGGAACAATTGGACCCTCAATATACAACCAATCTAACTCGTAAAAAAAACCCGGATACATAAATCAATTCACCCCAAGCATCAACAACTCAACCAACAAGAAGTCTACAATTTGTTCTTCAAGAACCTCACTTCTTCAACTTGTATACAACTAAAAATCAATGAAGTTGGTGTGTGGGTGAACTAACCCAACATGAAAAGATCTCACATACCTTAATAGGGATCACCCCCAACGAATTCCACTCGCAAGCTTGGATGATCTTGACGAATTCTTGCCTATTTCACCCTTTCTTTCTTCTTTTCTCTCTTCTCCAAGCCCTAAGCGTATTACTCAATTCTCCAAACTGACTAAGTCATGTTTTTACCCCAATGAATCCCTAAAATCAAATTAGGAAATTAATTAGAGAAAAGTCTACTTTGCCCTTCCCTAAACCGGATTGGGACTTTCCTTAATCCAACAACCCAACTTCCGAAAGGCATATCTCACTCATACGATGTCAAAATCATGCAATCTCAGCGGCGATGGAAAGATCTCTCCAAGGGATTTCCAACCATATCAAGAGCTTGTCCTAACTCCTCCTGAGCTAGGAGTTATGGCCGTTTGAAAATGGTCAAAACTCACTTTCTTAACTTAGACAAAATTTCCAGATTTCCTTATTCTTTCCAAAAATCTAATATTTTCATAGTTTAAAACTCTTTATAATCGTTTCTAGGTGCGAGATGTTACTACTAAACTACGTAGTTTTTGGTCATTTTTAACCTAGAAACATAACTAGAACTTACTTAAGTCAGATCATTCATCAAAACTTAGAAAAAATAGAGCGTAAGAGGAGAAAGAGGTCAAGAACCCTAGTTCAAGAACGCAGCAAGGTTTCACCAGTTTCAGCCCTGAAATCGAAAGATTTCTCTGTGGAATTTGTTACCAGGTATTGGGGATTTCACTAGTGGGTTCCTTTCACCAATTAGGTCCCTAGATTTCAGTCGGAATCTTGATTCCCTAAATATTATCCAGACCTAGGATTTCTTGAATGTTAGAATTATTGGGTGTTAGCTGTTAGAATGATTCCAAATCATATCATCATGTTGTAGTATTGTTCTGCCCAGATTCATGCATAAACTCATAACCCTAGTTATGTAGTTCTTTTAGTTCATGAATTACACATGCTAGGCCAGTTAATTCAGTTATATATGTAAACATGCCTAAGTTTTTGAATGGATTAGTATCAGTATATTAATGTTGCATTCTCAGTTTGCATGTCAGTATTTGAGCTATCCAGTGTTACAGCATTTCAAGCATAAAGTATTAACTACTTAATCAATTTGGAGAAGCTTAATACCGAGTGAACTAGGGTCAGTCACCCT
>NW_006239615.1:21449-22537 GCF_000226075.1 Solanum tuberosum | reverse complement strand
TTTAGTGATCACGCCAGCATGCCTCTATACCTCTGGCAGGGTATATTGGGTCCTCTCGATGTATACATCGAACTCCATATTTAGCTCATGTGGTTTTATGTTGGTTATTAATAGCACTCTCATAGTTTAGTCAGATTCTATTGCATTGACCATGTTAACGGTATAGTTCAGTATTTAGTCTCAACATGTTATAAACCTGGTCATTACATTCAGTTATTTCATGTCAAGTATTCTCAGTTTAGTATCATGCTTATCTCTTATCATTGCTCAGATATATGCTTTGGTTAAGTTATGATTATTGTTCAGCTTTATTCTATCATGCATGCTTAGTAACTTTCAAGTACTGATGCATACTCTGCGGTACATCTTCTCGTGATGTAGGTTCATGTTCTCAGCTTCTAGATCACGCATAGATCGGTTCCTGATCTTCAGTTCAGCAGCATCAGTGGTGAGTCCTTATTCTTCGAGGACGAGTGACATAACTATCCTCCTTTACTTTTAGTTTTAGTTTCAGTTTTGCTAGATTTAGTTGGAGCATCTCCCAGCACTTCTAGTCAGTTAGAGGCTATTTTCAGACATAGTTAGATTCAGTTTTAGTACTTGAGTTTATTTCAGTATCTTAAACTCTTCTCAACTTTATATATCTATATATATATATATATATATATATATATATATATATATATATATATATATATATATATATATATATATATATATATATATATATATATATATATATATATATATATATATATATATATATATATATATATATATATATATATATATATATATATATATATATATATATATATATATATATATATATATATATATATATATATATATATATATATATATATATATATATATATATATATATATATATATATATATATATATATATATATATATATATATATATATATATATATATATATATATATATATATATATATATATATATATATATATATATATATATATATATATATATATATATATATATATATATATATATATATATATATATATATATATATATATATATATATATATATATATATATATATATATAGATATAT
>NW_006239615.1:19626-19849 GCF_000226075.1 Solanum tuberosum | reverse complement strand
TGGCCGTTTGAAAATGGTCAAAACTCACTTTCTTAACTTAGACAAATTTCCAGATTTCCTTATTCTTTCCAAAAATTAATATGTTCATATTTTAAACTCTTTATAATCGTTTCTAGGTGCGAGATGTTACTACTAAACTACGTAGTTTTGGTCATTTTTAACCTAGAAACATAACTAGAACTTACTTAAGTCAGATCATTCATCAAAACTTAGAAAAAATAGA
>NW_006239615.1:17801-19526 GCF_000226075.1 Solanum tuberosum | reverse complement strand
TACTTGAGTTTATTTCAGTATCTTAAACTCTTCTCAAATTTATATATATATATATATATATATGTATATATTCAGACTTAGTATGGGTATTCCCCATAATTTCAGTTTTATTATGATTAAGCTTCCGCATAGTGTTTCTTGTTTCAGTTTATCTTTAAGTATGCTTATGATATGCCAGCAGGGTTAGCTTGGGGTCACTCGTGATCCTAGGTCTCGTATCCGCATCCTAGGGGTAACTTCGGGGAGTGACAAACTTGGTATCAGATCCTTAGGTTTAAGTGTCCTAGGATGTCTGAAAAGCCACACTTTAGTGTCCTAGGATGTCTGAAAAACCACACTAAGTAGAGTCTTTTTCATAGGTGTGAAGTGCACCATATCTAATGAGAGGGAAGCTGCAAAGTGTTTTAGGAAGAACTTCACTCTCTTTGTTACTCTTATCGTGCATAAGGTATGATCTAATTCTTCATTCTGACTCATCGTCTTGCGTTTCTAATCATGCCTCCTCGTAGAGCTTATGGAAGGGGTGTGAATGCATGGAATGCTAACACAGCTCCTCCAGTCACAGATCAGAAAGTTTTGAATGCTGAATTTTGGAACGCCAGTTGTTGTCTCAAAGTGTGACAAACCAGAACAATCAGCAGGTTCCAGTTCCCACAAATGCTAATGGTAGGGTTGAGTTGGCATCCTACTAGCTTAAGGATGTGGCTCACATATGGTACACTCAGTGGAAAGACATCAGTGGCTACTCTTTTCTTTTGTAATCCCTATATAACAGTCAACTTAATGTTAGTCCTGAAACTCTTCCAGAACCCTTCTTAGTCTCTACTCCAGTCGGTGACCCAATTATAGCTAGACGGGTATACAAAAATAGCCCCGTCACAGTCTCCTAGAAAGTCACCTCAGCAGATCTTATAGAGTTAGAAATGGTAGACTTCGATGTCATTCTGGGCATGGATTGGTTACATTCTTGTTATGCCTCAGTCCATTGTAGAACTAGGATTGTTCGATTTTAGCTTCCAGATGAACCAATATTATAATGGAAGGGTAGTAGCTTAGAGCCTATGGGTCATGCCTATGGGTCGATTCATTTCTTACCTTAAGGCAAGAAAGATGATCTCTAAGGGTTATCTCTACCATCTAGTTCGGGTTAAGGATTCAAACTCCAAGACCCCAACTCTTGAGTCAGTTCATGTAGTTAATGATTTCCCAGAAGTGTTTCCAGAATATCTTCCCGGAGTTCCTCCTGAAAGGGAAATCGACTTTGGAATTGATCTCCTTGTAGATACCCCGCCCGTCTCTATTCCTCCTTACAGAATGGCTCCATCTAAGCTTAAGGAATTGAAAGAGTAGTTGAAAGACCTTCTAGATAAAGGCTTCATCAGACCTAGTATTTCCCCATGGGGTGCACCAGTGTTATTTATGAAGAAGAAAGATGGTTCCCTCAGAATGTGCATTGACTATCAGCAGTTGAACAGAGTCACAATCAAGAATAAGTATCCCATCCCCAGGATTGATGACTTGTTTGACCAACTTCAGGGTGCTAGTCATTTCTCAAAAGATAGACCTCAGATCCGATTATCATCAGCTCAAAGTCAAAGATAGTGATATACCAATGAGAGCCTTCAGAACTCTGTATGGGCATTATGAATTCGTAGTTATGTCATTTGGACTAACCAATGCTCCTGCAGCTTTCATGGATTTAATGAACAGAGTGTTCAAGCAGTA
>NW_006239615.1:14707-17022 GCF_000226075.1 Solanum tuberosum | reverse complement strand
AGATTATCTATGGGTAGTGTAGCACATGTTGAGAAAGAAAGAAAGAAATTAGCAAAATATGTTCACAAACTTGCTTGCTTAGCAGTTCGTCTCTAGAGCATATCAGATTGTGATGTAACAGTCAAGAATGGGTCAGAATCGTCATTGGTAGCGGAGTTTAAGGAAAAACAAGACAGTGATCCAATATTTCTTCAACTTAAGGATGCAGTTCATCAGCAGAGAGTTGAGGTTTTCTCCTAGGGAGGAGATGGTGTGCTTCGCTATCAGGGTCGATTATGTGTTCCTAAGGTAGGTGAGTTGAGATAGCAGATTCTCGCAGAAGCCCATAATTCCAGATATTCTATTCATCCAGGCGCCACTAGGATGAACCGTGATCTGCGGAAAGTCTTTTGGTGGAATGCTATGAAAAGGGATTTAGCGGATTTTATGGCTAAGTGCCCCAATTGTCAGTAAGTCAAGGTAGAACATCAGAAACCATGAGGTATGACTCAAGAGATAGACATTCCTACTTGGAAGTGGGAAGTGATCAACATGGACTTCATCACATGATTACCTCGTACTCACAGACAGCATGACTCCATTTGGGTGATAGTTGATAGAGTTACTAAGTCTACACGTTTTTTGGCGGTCAAGACTACAGATTCGGCGGAAGACTACGCCAAGCTTTACATTAATGCTATAGTTAGGTTGCATGGGGTTCCTTTGTCTACCATCTCAGATAGAGGTCCTCAGTTTACCTCTCATTTCTGCAAGTCATTGTAGAAGGGTCTTGGTAATCAGCGTATTCTTAGCACAGCATTTCATCCCCAGACGGCTGGTCAGGCAGAGCATACCATTCAGACCTTAGAGGATATGTTGAGAGCTTCCGTGATTGATTTCAAGGGTAGTTGGGATGATCACCTTCCTTTTATAGAGTTCGCCTACAATAATATTACCATTCCAGCATTCAGATAGCCCCTTATGAGGCATTGTATGGTCATAGATATAGATCTCCATTTGGTTGGTTTGAAGTAAGTGAAGTAGCCTTCATAGGGCCAGATTCAGTTCATGATGCTATGGAGAAAATGCAACTCATTAGAGATAGACTTAAGACATCCCAGAGTCGCCAGAAGTCTTATGCAGATATGAGGAGGAGGGAATTAGAGTTCACAGTTGATAATTGGATTTTCTTAAAAGTGTCACCTATGAAAGGGGTGATAAAATTTGGCAAGAAAGGGAAGCTCAGTCCTAGACATGTAGGCCCTTACAAGATCTTGTAGAGGGTTGGTAAAGTGGCTTATGAGTTAGAGTTGCCAATAGAACTAGCAGCAGTGCATCCGATTTTTCACATTTCGTTGCTGAAGAAATGTGTGGGTGATCTAGCATCTATCGTACCTTTTGAAAGTGTGGTGGTCAAGGATAGTCTCACTTATGAAGAGGTACCAGTTGAAATCCTTGATCGTCCGGTTCGAAGGTTGAGAAACAAAAAAGTCGCTTCAGTCAAGGTTTTTTGGAGGAGTCAGTCCGTCGAGGGAGCTACTTTGGAAGCAGAAGCAGCCATGAAGGCCAATTATCCTCACCTCTTTCCTTCTGATTCCATTCCAGCTTGAGGTAATAGTTCCTCTTCAATTTTACAGTCATTCATGCGCACTTTCAGTCTTAGCATCATGTTCCTTCAGGTTGTACTTGCATTTTCAGTGTATTTGCATGTTCTTGGAACTTAGTTCAGTTAGAAATCAGTTTCCAGTATTTAGTTGTAGGGGTTGCAGCTCTCTCCCTCCATTTCAGCTAGTTTAGTCTTCATTCGAGGACGAATGTTCCCAAGGGGGAGATAATGTAACACCCCGTATCAAAAAACAGACCTCAATGCAGATTTCCAAAATTCTAGGTGCAACCCACGGTTGCCACCCACAGACCGTAGGGTGACCCACGCCCCGTGCTGCTGGTCCATGGTTCGCATTTGCAACCCTCCCCAGACTCAGCCCCAGAAAATATTTAAGTTCAGGGTATGGACAGTGGTCTGTGTCCGTGGTTCAGACGCCTATTTCCAGCTCTCAATCATGATTGATGGTTGACCAGCACGGACCATCAGTCGATCGATGATCCGACAACAGTTAAGTCAGGGGTTGGTCTTTTGGTCGTTTCCTTATGCGTTGGACCCCAAAACTATGTCGTTTAAACCCTAAACTACGTAGTTTTGGTCAGTTTTAGCGTAGAAACATAACTAGAAGTTAACCAAGTCCAATCATTCATCAAAACTTAGAAAAATTAGAGCGTAAGAGGAAAAAGAGGTCAAGAACCCTAGTTCAAGAACGCAGCAAGTTTCCTCCAGTTCC
>NW_006239615.1:0-12856 GCF_000226075.1 Solanum tuberosum | reverse complement strand
GTTCCTTTCACCCATTAGGTCCCTAGATTTCAGTCAGAATCTTGATTCCCTTAATGTTATCCAGATCTAGGGTTTCTTGAATGTTAGAATTGTTGGGTGTTAGTTGCTAGAATGATTCCAAATCATATCACCATGTTGTAGTATTGTTCTTCCTAGATTCATGCATAAACTCAGAACTCTAGCTATGTAGTTCTTTTAGTTCATGAATTACACATGCTAGGCCAGTTAATTCAGTTATATATGTAAATATGCCTCATTTTTTGAATGCATTATTATCAGTATATCAATGTTGCATTCTCAGTTTGCATGTCAGTATTTGAGCTATACAGTGTTACAGCATTTCAGTCATAAAGTGTTAACTACTTAATCAATTGGGAGAGGCTTAATACCGAGTGAAGTAGGGTCAGTCACCTTCAAGTCCCAGAACTACGTGCCTCGTAGAATAAGTCCACTATGTTGGGCATTACATTTTAGTGATCACGCCAGCATGCCTCTATACCTCTGTTAGTGATCACACCAGTCATGCCTCTATACCTCTGGCAGGGTATATTGGGTCCTGTCGCTGGGGCGTATACATCGGACTCCACATTTAGCTCATTTGGTTTTATGTCGGTTATTAGTATCTCTCTCACAGTTCAGTCAGATTCTACTGCATTGACCATGTTATCGGTATAGTTCAGTATTCAGTCTCAGCATGTTATAAACCTGATCATTGCATTCAGTTATTTCATGTCCAGTATTCTCAGTTTAGTATCAAGCTTATCTCTTATCATTGCTCATATATATGCCTTGGTTCAGTTATGATTATTGTTCAGCTATATTCTATCATGCATGCTTAGTACCTTTCAAGTACTGACGCATACTCTACGCTACATCCTCTCATGATGTAGGTTCATGTTCTCAGCTTCAAGATCATGCATAGATCGGTTCCCGATCTTCAATTCAGCAGCATCAGTGATGAGTCCTTATTCTTCGAGGATGAGTGACATGATTATCCTCTTTTTCTTTTAGTTTTAGTTTTAGTTTTAGTTTTAGTTTTGCTAGATTTAGCTAGGGCATGTCCCAGCACTTCTAGTCAGTTAAAGGCTATTTTCAGACATAGTTAGATTCAGTTTTAGGACTTGAGTTTATTTAAGTATCTTAAAATCTTCTCATCTTTATATATATATAAATATTCAGACTTAGTATGGGTATTCCCCATCATTTCAGTTTTATTATGATTAAGCTTTCGCATAGTGTTTCTTGTTTCAGTTTATCTTTAACTATGCTTATGATATGCCAGCAAGGTTAGCTTGGGGTCACTCGTGATCCTAGGTCCCGTGTCCGCGTTCTGAAGGACCTTGACACAACCATTAGGATGAATCTTTTCTCACATAACCTTGATAAAATCCTAAATCAATACTTCCTTCTTAGAACATAAACTTTCCACGAGCTTAAGTTATAAAAAAATTGATCTTTAGACATCAGGTACTCATCAGGGGAGAATCAAACTTATTTAACCCAAAGAAGGCAAGATCAAGTAACCATCCATCGAACGATACACCCAAGCATACAAAACTTCTAACAACACTGTCGAAATTCTAGATTAGTAGTTGTTATTATAGATAACCTTTAGAACGGTAAAACTAGACCACATGGTCCTCACATTAAACCACACATAATAAGAACATGACCTCGATGAATAGAGGAATATTAAGATTGTCAGACAACTGTAAATACCCATGGTAACTCTTCTATACATTCTCATAAGCAAGGTGGTACATGTAGAACCACTAGAATACTTTCACAGCTCCAAGACAACACCAAATATGTCATCTGAGATAACCAAGTTTTCCCAAACATACTACCCAAGCAAGAAGACATCGTGGGATCGGTACACCCGATCCATCACTCGAGATCCACCCACAAAAGTGAAACATGCGTCGACATAGCTAGTGAATCATGCTCCAAACATGTACATAACAAAAAAGGTTGTCACATAAGAATGTACGAAATAATGGTTGAATAACACTAAATGCTTTCTCTAAGAGCACATACCAACCATTTCCATTTTGTTGATTTCGCATACTTTTCACATCATTCCACTCAAGCCCATACTCTCAATACTAACAATCATCATAAACACTCTGACCACTTACCTTACTCTAAACCAACACTTTTAAGTGGAACCCTTCCTTAGGTACTTTAACAATCAAAAGTAATAAACTTTATGACTCAAACCATGTATATCCTTCCAAATGCTCAATACCTGATGTAATTGATCATTTATTACATTACAAATTCATACCTTGACAAAAATTATCACCACGAATGTAGACTTATAATGAAAATTTTGAATTGTAATTCAACTGTGTAACCCAATCCCTTTATCTATCTACATTTACAGCCTTAAAGAATTTTACGAATTCATGTATCTTCGCTTATCATTGATCGTCTCTCCATCGATCTTACAATATCCTTCACTAATAGTTCAATCGTACTCATAACTAAATTCAAAAGCAAAAAAATAACTCATCATAACACTCGAGCTGAACGTATGTACACTCCTTTCTCAAGTCTTTTTCAATAGTTTTTAACCGATATGATGAACCTGTGATACTATTACCACAGCAAAACAAACGAAATCACGTTTCTATGAACCCAATTATCTACCCTTCTAAAGATACCTCTTTAGCCTTTGCAATCAAATAAAATATTCTTGCTCTCGCCTCTCTCTAAAGGCTACACTACATCCCACTATTTTTCTTCATTAGGACTCTAGCTCTTTTAAATTCTATTCGAGTGGTGTCCCACCATCTCTTAAAACTTTTCATACAACCACGCTACTCACAAAACAATAGAAATCACAGCCTTAGATACTCACAACTCATTATTACCATATAAATTCACTTAACCAACAATACTTACTATATAGTTGCATCCTAATTAGAATTCATCACGAACTATTATTACCATCATGCTTAACTTTCCTCAATAAGATGTACCATGATCTGCGAAGTCTTTTGGTGGAATGCTATGAAAAGGGATTTAGCGGATTTTGTGGCTAAGTGCCCCAATTGTCAACAAGTCAAGGTAGAACATAAGAAATAATTATTGGAGCAACGCCGTCCGTCGCTTTTCTGTCCCCACTGTCCATCGCTTTTTAATAAAAATAATTACTTTTTGGAGCGACGTCGTCCGTCGTTTTTCTGTCCGTCGTTTTTAAGCAGTTTTTTAGTAGTGAGGTTTAAAACTAAAGAAATTTGCACATTTTTACACTTAGAAAATCTGTTGGACAAAGCTGTTAAAACTCCAGATTTTATCTCTTATTAAAACTGCAATTTTCAAGAAAAAAATTACACTTAAAAGTTCACGGTACATCAACACCCTAAACTTAATATCGTTACTTGAGGTTATAGACTCCAAAAGACACTTATGCAGAAGTAATTCAAAACTCAAGCAATCACATGGTATTTTCTTACTAATCACCACTCCTTATTTTTTCTCACCCAAGTGAAATCTTTTTTTAACTCAACAAACAAACACATGCGGATCAATACATGGCATAGACATGCCAATAGACACATTCACATACACAGACAACAATCACCAAGATACCAAGTTTTTCAATATTGTAACGTGTCCCCTTACCGCAAAGAAATCCCTTTGTTCACACAGAATAGGAGCTTTAGCTAGGAACTTAGTAGACACTCACACTCATAATTTAATTAATTAGAGTTTGTGCACAACACCATAGGCTTGCCCTTATTTTCTCTAATTCGATTTTCTAAGCCTTTAAACTGGGATCACTATAGGACTTTCTTAGCTTGAAATGTAGGGTCAGGTATGGTATATTTTGATATTAAGTGACTTTACTTCCCTCCTTAACTATACATTGGCTATTTTCCTCTTTTACAACCCATCCTGGCATCACCTTGCTTCTGCTTTTCTCCATGTTATTTATTTAAGCTCGGGTGTGACTTTGACTTGATATCTTTTTTATCTTCATCTCTTTCATTTAATCCTCTCATTGTTTTGATTTTTTATTCATTCACGCCATTTACAAACTTTTTACACAATTTTCTTCTTTTTATCCACACACAACTTTTTTCATACCCCATTCTTTTTTGTTCTCCTTCATAACCTTTTAGTGTGAGTTTAAGTGCACGATGTCCCGGGAGATACCAGGGCCAAAATAAAGGTGAACAATTCTGAAGTAACCACCCTCAACTTAGGCTTTTAGCCTAAGTTAAGGTACACAATGTCCAAGGAAGGACCAGGGCCAAATCAAAGTTTCTGAATTTATTCGGGGAGGGTGATTTGAGTGAATTGAAAGAAATAGTCTTCTTTAGGCTCAAACATTTGGATCAAAGGGAGCAATTTATTCATTTGGTTAATTTTTTTAAGGCTTAAGTGGACTCATTATCAACAATGGCCTATGATCCTTTCCTAATTCACAATATAAATCATCTTACAAAGACAAATGGGGCAAGTTCAAGATTGGCACGCACCTATGACTATGCAAACATCCTCACACACACATGGCACCTTGTTGCATGGTCAAATCATCAATATATCTGGTTCATTTTATTGCTTAATTCATGTTGTCTAATCAATTACTATCATGTCATAAAAAGATCCTACATATTCAGCTTATCAATTACACAAACATATGTCATAGAAAAATCTGACATATTCAGCTTATCAATTACACAAAACAAATATCAAAATTTTGGAGGGGTTTCCATTTTCATGATCTTTTGACATCATGCTTTTCAATCTAGCTACTTCTACACTTATACTGACCTAAACATGTCGGCTCAACAGAAATTAAACAATTCCTTGGGGGGAAAAACAGACAAGTAAACCCCAAAGAAGGATTGTGCATTGGGTTGTTCAAACTTCACCCTCTCACTCACAATCCATTCACCCCCACCCCACATGAAAGCAGAGCAGTTCCCTCAATACACATAATAAAGTAAAACAAAGGATTAGACAAATATGTGGTGCGTAAGCGCCGAAAAACAATCAAGGGTTGGTGGATCCGATTGCTCTGAACCCGCAAGATCAACATATGTGACACCCTCAGTGACGCCCTCAACTATAACTGAAGGAGCACCATCAATAGTTCCCCTCGAACCAGTTGCTCCAACAGCCAACTCCCTCTCTCTTAGATGGCGCATCTCTTCATTAAGTCGTGACTATCGTTGTGCCGCCTCAACCTGCTTCTTTTTAGCTCTCCGCTCTTCATGTGTGTTAGTAGTACGCTCTGATGCCCGTGTGGGACTTCCAGCTACACGAGGAGGGTCAAGGGTAGGCTCATCCTCACTGAATAGTGCATTCAACACCACATCTCCACCATCATCCTAGGGGGGCGGGGGGCTCTGTTATAATAGATTCTATAGAAGCCAAAGCATCAATATCAGCTCGAAACTTGGTCAACTCCGTTTATAAGGCAACTAGATCAACAGTAAGCCTTGTCTGATGTCTCTCCGGCATCCGTAGCTTAAAATCATTTATCCTCTGATGCACTATCTATATCTTCACCTCCACATCATGTTCTACCCTCTTCTCAGATTCTTTAACAATCTTCTTCATCCAAGGCCGATTGTGTTGCATAAGTGTTTTCATTTGAGTTTCCAACTTTTGGACTCTGGCTAGTGGCATCAAAGCATGGCCTATAGGATTAGGATCATGTAGTGCGCTCCCATCCAGGCCGAATGAAGAAGAACCTAGGGGTTCCATATCGAGCTCTATAGGTGGAGTTGGAATATTACCCTCTTTAGACTACTCGGAGGCTAGGTCCTCGCCCATAGAGGGCAAGTCAAACTGTAAACCCCTGCATGGAGCTGCATGGTTCACCTCATCCAGGATTAACCCTACATCGACCTTCTTAGTCACCTCAATCAACAGATCACAACCCCAAATTAGAATAGTAGCCTCTCTACTTAGGCAAAAATTAGGCACGAAAATGAAAGTGTGGCATTCTTCCGAAAATCCCTCTCATGCAACTCGGCTGTCAGAATTTGTGAAAAATGTATCTCGTGCCCTGCCGACAAACACACAATCATCACTGCTTTATTCTATGTTGCTATGTTATCTGCTTTCGTGGGAGACAATCTAGCCCAGATAGTGAACCACCAGAATTCGGCTACAAAATTCATAGTTGCCTTTTTTATAGACAACGATAAATCTCGTACCCACTCCATATTAACACCATCATCAGTCATATACCCCGCTACCCAGCACAGTAAGGTCTCTCTCTGTTCAATAAATCTCATGGCGGCTCTACGCTGCACCACCCTCATCCGATAGTCAAACTCAGCTATATTGATTAGTTGAGCATGTGGAAGGCAGTAAATAAAATGGCATATCATGGCCTTACATAGGCTGACGGGGATACCTCGCACCAGAGTAGTCAATTGGGGAGGATAGTTCAATGCCTTAGCCCGTGGAGAAAGAGTGTTCTTCACAGTAGCTACATAGTAAGCATAGAACTCCCTAACTATCTCTGGACTATACTTTCCTGGAGTCTCTACCATCTACTCACACTAGTGCTGCTTAAAGAGCTTATGTATCGCTGGCACTGTGTGAATACTTCTCGTGAGAACTTAGTTCTCCTCAATAATGGTCTAGGCTAGCTTTTGTTGGTCATTCATGTGTAGACCATCTTTGAATATCTAGAACATCCCCTGAATGCACCATCTATTCATCTCACTAGAAAGATGTATCGGCTCAACTCTTGCGTAAGGTTGACCTTGTACTTCTCCAGTCTCAGTAGTGTTAGAAGTTGATGCAGCAACTGAGTTTGAGCCAGATCTAGATTAGGACTCCCTACTGTCTTCTCTCACACTCAGTGCCCCCTCCTCACACTAGGGGGCACCATCATGTCCAGGGAATTTCTCCCCCTACAATATCGAAACTATCTCAAGTTGTTTAGATTGTTGCCACGTAGTTTGAGGTGCTGAAGGAGAGCTCTAAGTGTTTTCGGCATTAAACTCAAACTTGCTTGATTTTGTCTCTTCATCAACAAGTTGACGACAGGCCTCAAGTGCAACAGACTTAAACTTCAACTTGCGTTGGTATGCATTTGCCCTCTTTGGTGCCATCATACCTGTGGAAGACTTGTGAGTATGCATTTTCTCTATTTGGTCACTTTGGTGCCCAACTACTACTTTGATCAGTTGAAATATCCTGAGTTACACTCTTAGTTGCTAATATTAGTCTTATTACTCTATATTTGTTATAGATGAACATTGTCACATTAAGGAACATGTTGGCCCTTCATAAGCTATAGAAATTGGGAATTGAGGTATGCAAGGCTATTTGACTACATATTTTATGGCATGAGGTCTTATTTTCTTTCTACCAACCAAGTGAGATATGTAAGTGATACTTATGGTAAAATATATAATATGAGGTTGTACAATCTCAAATGTAGCTAATGATCTTTCTCATACTGTCCATGGTTTCAAAATGTGTCAAACTACTTTTATACGTGTTCATTATCTAATATTTGTGTGTTTACACTTCCAAGTATTATTATAACAAAGGTACTCTAAACAGTAAATTTTATCAGTTATCCACCAAGTGAAATGAGGTTCATTGAGTTAACAAGATCCTACATTATACATGTTACAAGTATTTGTATGGCCGATACACATTATGTCCATTATTCATTATATATGTCCTTATGTGGAATGTACAACCCTTATTTGTGATCTATCCTATGTTTCATTAGTTCACATGTTTATGAACCCTTTCATTTGATATCATAACTAAGTGTTTAGCTATTATATCATCTTGCATACCCCTCGCCTCTCCATTTGAGGAGTTATAGTTTCTATTTGAAATGTATGTATGCCTCCATTTAAGATGTCCAAATGTGTCTTAAATGAACCATGTGCTAGTAGAATCACTTTCTCACTTTTTATACCACTTAATGACTCATTTTCTACATTTCCTCATGTTCTCACTTGTCGCATGTCTTCATAGATCATTTCTGATTATGTTTTAGCCCAATAAGATTCATTATGTCATGTAAATTCTAAAGTATTACTACATTGATGTTACATTTTTTTTCTTATGTCATTGTTGTTGCCTCGAGTCTCTTATTTACATGTCTCCATCAGTGGTCTATAGTCCCAAAGCTCAAAAGAGTAATGAAAAATCTCAAAGATTTAAGAAAAGACAGAAAGTAAATCTGTATAATTATGGGTGGCAGCCCAGGGGCTGAGAGCCTAACATGGGTCGATCCTGAAAGCAAAGTTGTATACTTATGGGTTGTAGCTTAAGGGTTAAAATACCTAGCATGGACCAATCCCAATTGATGTATTCACGGGTGGCAGCTCAGGGGTTATAATGCCTAGCATAGTCCAATCCTAATTTTATATGTATGAGGACAGCATCACGGGGGTTAAAATGTCTAGCATGGGTCATCCTCTTCTACCACTGATCAGTTGGTCATTGTATTACATTCTACAAAATTTATTAAGAAAAGAAGAGTACGGTAAAGTAAAGAATGTAATGTACTCAATATTCTACAAAGGTAAGCAAAGGTGATCTTTCATCCTTATCTATACATTTCTAAATTGATACATAGTTTCACTTGATCTCTTGTATTGCATAGGGTTACTTTATGCCTTACATACTCAGTACATTCTTTCATACTAACGTCCCTCATGGAGACGTTGTGTTTCATGTCGCAGGTACAAGTACTCAAGCTAATAGAATTTGTCTAATATAAGCACAGGATACTCAATAGCCTTTGGTGAGATCCATGTTGATTCCGGGTTTGTTGTGTATCTAACATATATTTGATATTGTATTTTAGTTATGGGTATGGCGGAATCCTGTCCTGACTTAAGTTAAGTGTCTATATTTTAGAGGCTTTGTAGACTAATGTCAAACTAAAGCGCGGCTATGTCTTGTCTTCAATAATTAAGGCCTCAATGGCCAAGCATGTACATTTATTTCTAGCCCATCTATATATGTTGGTATTTTATCAGGGTATTTTACATATACTCACCAAAGATTTATAGTTATCATAGTTATATGTATGATAATACAAGTCATAATCTTGTTCTCTCGGGCCTTTAGGACATCGGGTGTATGTCCATCTCAATGGGACTTGAGGTGTGACATCATCTTAGTAGATCCATGTTAGATAGTTTTTGTACCCTAGCAAAGAACATAGCACTCTTCCAACTGGGGCATAAGCTGGACTCTATTTAGTATGTCTGCTAATAGTATCTCCAACAGTTCAGTCTCATATATTTGATAACCTTTTATTTCAATTCACTCAGTATAGTGTTGATCAGTTAATGCTTCTTACTTGGTCTATACATCAGCTCATTTATTTTAGTTTTATATTTATTTCAGCATCATAGATTTATTATGTTCAGCTTGTTAAATTATTGTGTTTATATCACATATTCGGTACATTCAAAGTACCGATCTCA
This sequence comes from Solanum tuberosum, assembly GCF_000226075.1. NCBI lineage: Eukaryota > Viridiplantae > Streptophyta > Magnoliopsida > Solanales > Solanaceae > Solanum > Solanum tuberosum. Next base: position 3,416 of record NW_006239615.1, on the reverse strand, counting down.
TACTCTTCTGTGCTATATTATTTTATAATATAGGTTAAAAAAAACACTCGGTATCCAGCTCACGTTAGTACAATTTTTGTATCATCTTAGCATCAGAGCTTTATGAGTCCTCATCTTTCGAGGATAAGAACTATTGTAATTTCTTTATGTTAATCCCTTAGTTTCATAAAGTTAGATTTAGTTGGAAACTTTTCCCAGAAACTCATCTTAGTAGAGGCTTTCAAAAAGTCACACAATAGTTTCAGCTTTATGATTTGTTCAAATGAATTATATTTTCACTATTCCATTGTTTTGGATTTATTTCAGTTTAGCTTCCACATCAATTATCTGTAGTTATTATTTGTTTGAATCTTAGAGTCTCACTCCTGGCTCTAAGCTCTGTGTTACAACTAGGGGGTAGTCTCGAGTCATAATACACTAGTTGGGACCATGTGAAAGAGTCAATTTTGTGATTTTGCGTGAGTGTTCCATAGTCCTATTTTGACCCGACTTTAGGGTCGAAATCTTTGTATAGAAAATTGGGTATCAATTCACTCATAATACATTTATATTTAAAATTTGATAGTGTGGCAGCGTTCGGAGGCTTCTAGGAAAGGGAAAAGCTATAAAATTAAGGTTTGGGTGCGGTTTCTTCCTTGAGGTAGGTTACAGTTTCTACCTTTTAGACTAGGATTAGTTATATTATATATAAATTTAGTAGTATTGATCGTTATGAAGGTTTTTTAGGATGATATTCAAGGTTTGTATGGTCCGTAGGTGTATTTTGGCCATTTTTGGGTTATTAGCTTAGCTTTTTAGCCTCAGAACCTCATATTAGGATTAACCTTAGTCTTGATTGACGTTATAGGATCCTAATAATGCTTCTAAGTGTCTTAAAACTTAGGCTTATATTCGTTGAACGGTTTGGTATAATTGTGTGCCTTTTTTGTTATCTTTGAGCTTTTACTTCATTATCATCGGTTTGTGGGCCTGAGGCCTTGGACTAGCTAGAGTTTCAGGTTAGTACGAATGTACTATAATGGGTGTCTACCTGGTTATTTTTTTGGTATGATTGAATTGATAATAGATTTGTTGTGTTTGATATGCACTCAAGTGAACAACATCTACATTTGGCATGTCTTGAATGAAAATAAAAGAAAGGTTTAACTAAGACACTTAAATGGCTTTATCACAATTTTTAATTGTTTTGGACTCCAAGGGAGCGTTTTACTGATTTTTATTTAAAGAAACTTGAAATTTTGAAAGGAAATGCACCATTTTCTGAGGCTTTTGTTCCAAAGAGGTGTTTATTTCAACTCATCGGTTTACTTTTAGTGATAAGCTTAAGGAGACACTCCAGGCAGCATGGGGAGCTATTCAAGGTTATATTTATTGCATTTCATCAGCTTTCAAGTCCCCTGAATTATTCAAGGAGGCTCGAGGAACTTTGTTGGGCTTCTACTTTTATGTATTGGCCAGATTCGTAGTGCATCATCCTGTGTTTTATCGATTTGGTTGTGATTGTCTTGTATTGGTTTTCATGTGCTTATTATTATTATCTTCAATATCATTAGTTGTTTGTATATCTCTCTTTAGTTGTTAAATCGTAATGTTAGTAGTATCGTGTCTATCTTACTTATATAGTTCCTATCTGAGCTCGATTAACATATAATGTCTACTAAGTACCCCATATTTTGATATTCATACTACACTTCTGCATATTTTTCTGATGCAGCTCCAAGTAGGAGCCACCCTCGCTGAGTTTGGATCTCCCACAGTTATCGTTGATTTGGATTGTGGTGAGCTCTTTGCTTCCGGAGATTGTTGTTTTCCCTCTTTTTATACTTTCTATATGTTGTATTTTTATCAGACAGATTTGATGTGTATAGTCCTTTTTGTGCTTAGACTCTCTTATACCGGTGAGTTTTATATATTTTATATCATTTTATACATATTTATAGTATGGGTCCCTGTCCTTCTCATTATTGCTTCCGCTTAGTTTATCTTTTATCATATTTATAGCTTGTAGTTGAGTTTTAGCTGACCTACTAGAGGGTTTATGACAGGCGCCATCATGGCTCAATTTTAGATCGTGACAATATAAGTATGTACCCTTCCTTAAGCTATCACCTTTAACAACAATAGACCTCAACTAGCATTTCAAATCATAAAACACTGAGCAAATAATCACTGATCGATATAAACCACCAACACACTTACCAAAATACAAACAAGTTAATACGACCATGGAAATCATATCCATCCTGGTCTTGCAGTTTTATAATTAATGCATCTGCTAGAATTTACTCACTCTCATTCGTACACACATGTTAAAGGGTCTTCATGTTTCCCACTTAGTCATGAGCTATAGGGGATCCTAGGTGTCTTTATTGGCGTGGTACTAGATCCAATCACACACATAACCACTCGTATGAAAGCTAACATCTTAATCGAGCCACTTATGATCCGAATAGTAAATACATTCTTATAGTTTCTGCATATTGCAATATGACAGCCTCTCCAGTTACTTCTCAGGATAACACAATAAGTATAGAATAATCACAAGTTCATATTTCATAATATCATTGAAATAGATAGTTCAACGGGTAGCATGCTTATCCATACGAACAACATTGTAATACACTCATAACAACCACCAACAATGTATAAAGATCAATCAACACGCAAAACAACTCACATTATATACCATAAACTTAGCAAAGTCCAACTGAAAGCGAACAAGCTAAATTGTTGGAGTCTTCTCTTTTCTCAAAGCCTACTTAACGAAATAATTATAACAAAAAGACAAGAATTGAGACATAGGCAAAATAGACTTAATAGTAATATATTTGCAGGAATTTGTAAAAATTCTATAAGAGCACAAAGGAAAACTATTTTATATCTACAAATACAAATAGAAAGCTTAGAATATACAAACATATCATACCAACAAGATTATCTTTTATTAGGTTGTTAAAACATATAAGTTTTTACATCTAGCTATAAATATTTTACTTCCCGGGGTTAGTTCTATTCCTGACATTTTCCAGTATAACTTTCTACTAGTATGTTTCTTACTATGTTTCTTATTTTCCATAGCTATAATTTACAATTGGGTATACATCAATTCATAGAATTGGTGTATATAAAAATGTCTACATGGTACTGGACTTAAAGAGATATCTTTAAATGTTAGATAAATACCATCTTATTATCCATAATAACTAACACTTTCGGTGCGGAACTGGTAGTTGAGGAATTCATAGAAGTGGTAGTGTGGTAGGTGGTAGTGTGGTAGGTGAGTATTTTATTTTAAAGATTTTATTATAAGATTCTTTTATTAAGTTTCTTAATCTTGCGGAATTCATGGTAAAATGTTCCATTTCTAATTGGATTTCAGAAAAGATAATATTTTCTAATCTAGGAAGAAGATATAA
>NW_006239614.1:186222-190114 GCF_000226075.1 Solanum tuberosum | reverse complement strand
CCACCCCTCAAAGTAATTGAAATACAGCTATACAAGGTATGTTTCTATTGACATTGGCAATAGGCTATCAAAATATATATCCAAAATAGAAGATCACAAAACCTTAGATCAAACATATAACATATAGGAAGCGTTTTATCCTAATATGAATATTTTTATAATAAATTTAAATTTGATCAAACTCTAATATACATAGATTAATAAAAAACATGTAAGATGATATCATGGGTAACAAAATGCCTAGGAATAGTAATTTAAAGAAAAATAAATAGAAGAGACAGAAAGAGGGATTTACGACACCATCATTACTTATATATTTTTTATTTTATATATACTTGCCACTATACTTTTCGTGCTCAATTACCAATGCTGCTTCTTTAAGTCATTTCATCTTTCTTTTATTTTTTAGTCGATTTCTAAAGTTTCATCATTAAGAAAACGTCCCAAGTAGATAAAAGATTTGAAAATTGTCGTTTTAATCTTTTATCTATGATGTCAACATCCTAAAAACAACAAATGAAATATGGGTTAGGATGGATTGGGATATAGTGTTAACGAGTTAAGGTTAACTTCAAATTTAATTAAATTTTCCCCATTTAATTTTGGTATCGTATACGTGGAAAAATAATTCTGCATAATCATCAAATCTATTCGTTAAAAATAATGACACGAATAAATCGTTTCTGTAACGATAGTGGCATGAATATTGAGACATACAAACTATTTTCTCGAAGTTCAATGACGTATCATATTAGTAATTGTGCGTGAAAAAAACGCAAAAGCTTAAGTCATACATTAACGTTAAGAAAACGGTAACCATAATACAAATACCCAAATGAGAAGGGTGATGACATAGAAAGTAGAAAAATAAAAGTGGAATTGTCTTTTTGTTTCTTTTCTCTTGTTTTCTTCAGAGTGGAAACTGGGGAACACGAGTTGGGCTACTTGGCTTTTTGTAAAGAGCCTTTTTATTGAAATAATTCTGTGTAGTAGGTGCTTTTTGTATTGCCTTGACACTATAAAGTACACAAATCTCAAGCTAATTGTATGCCTTTTTTATCACTTTACCTACTTTTTTTTTCTTTCTCTAATTTAAAGTCAGAAGAATAAGTTGTTTTTACACTAAACTTCATATTTTCAATTTGTTAAATGTTGAAAATACTTGATATGTGGTCCTTCCTGGTGTGGAAATTACCACACGAGAAATTTAAAAAGATTTATTGACTTATAGGGACAATTTTATATATACTAATTACTTGAGGTAATTACTGATTACTTTGTTATGATTAGTTAATATAATATGAGAAAAGCAACATAGACTCATCTAGTACTCAACATCAACAATATCATAATGATGGATCAAAGACGGAGCCAAAATTAAGAATTTATGGTTATGAACTTATCATGAAATCGTACACATATGGAGTTATCATTGAAGTTGTAGGTTCAACGGAACAAAGAAGAAATTAAGTTTTAGTGTTTATGGGTTCAGACTAGCCATCAAACCTTTTCATTGCGTTAACAATTAAATATATATAAATATTTTTTTTTGATATAAAAGAGGGTTTAAGCAAAAATAATTGGGTTCATCCAAATCTGTATCTAATACTCTATTTCCACTCTTTTGGTAAAAGTAAGAAACTTTAACTCAAATTTAATATTTCTTATGATATGATACGTACATTTCTTATGCGTAAATATGGTTGGCACCACTAGTAAAAGATGAAACTATAAGCTCTAATTGAAACTTAAAGATTTTAGAGATCTACATTTAAGGTATAATTGGAGTAATTAAATAACAAACTATATTTTAAGTTTATGTACAAAGGGAAAAAAGGCTAGGGCATGTGCTACTGGCTGTGGAGCAAGACTTTTGTCCCAACGTAAGGATACCTATCCACCCACTTACGTCAAGAAGATGCTGCTGACAGCATTTGATCAAAAACCAAAAAATCAGGCTTGTCGTGGAACAATAATTATTCTTTTATTTTTAATTAGAGATTTCAGGTTTGAGTTAATATGAAAATGAAATTATCTTTGTTAGGAAACACTTTACCTCACAATATGAGACTTTTAGTGACACATATGAATTTAGTCAAACTCTAATACAAATAACGGTTAATGAAATTATTATTTTTTATTTTAGAAAAAAGCCCCTCAGCTTCCCTAAAGTAAAATGTACTTCCAAGTTTCATGTTGAGTTTGTTGGGTAACTCGGGTTTGAACATTAGTTCAAAATTCTACAACTAGACTTCATTCGGTCTCAGTTTCATTTAATTTGTTATTACTCACTCCGTCCTCTTTTATTTGTCATATTGCGCTTTTTAGATATTAATTTGATATTTTAAACAAAAATTTTAATATTCAAAAACTATACGAAAAGTACTGCTATAAATTGCAATTTTTTGCATATCAATATGATGTAAAAATACATCATAAATATTAGTCAAAATTTTATAGTTTGACTCTAAAAAATGAAACTATGACAATTAAAAGTGGACAAAAATAATATTTTCTTATTAATCCACGGCTACGTTCTTCTATTTTTGTCCAGATATTTTAATAGAAATGTAATCAAAAGATAAAGAATAAGAGAGTAAGATTTGTTGGGTTTCTATGCTCAAATACAATTTGATGTTTCTTAGAATAGGAGTCGAACTTTTCGATTGATAAATAAAAATTCTATGAATTAATAATTCTTATTGTAAATTAGAAATTTTATTATTCACATTATGATCCCACAATTTGATTGTACGAATATTTTACATATACTCTTTTTAAGTAATTGAATTCATTAATTTTAACGTATTCCACTCAATTAATACCATGTGAACTTTTTTTCTTGTATAGAATTTTTATTTACACCTTGTGTATCTAAAGTTATTTGCACCTATGTATTATTAACCTATTCGATAAATGCATGTCATGTGTTTGAATTTATAGTTCAATCTATTTAATTTTAATTAATTAACATGTATTTTACTTTATTAAATCATGTAAATTGCATTAGTTTGGTGTATACGGATAAGTATTTACCATCGGATTCTCGCTAAAGCCCGATCTGATCCCGCTTGAGTCACCATTGATATCTTGTTGCCTTTACCCTAAATATTTTTCTTGAAATTTAATTTGGTGAATTAATTTTCTCCCAAAATTTTGAAAAGCTGTTTTGATAAATATTTGATTAATAAAAAAACTTATGTATGAATGGAATATAAGCCAATTAAACATTCCCTCGAAATATTTATAAATCTCCAAAGATCACATTTCTGATCTAACCACTCCATGTCTTCAAAATAAACAATTCAAGTTGTGGCAATGCCAATCAGTCACAGCCCATCTGCTCAATATCATATATGATCGGAAAAACATTTTTTATTCATTTATTTAAAAGAAAAAAATATTTGAATAAAGAAATTGAGTCAAAGTACGTCTTAGTTTTTCAGCATTGATTAATATATTGAGTAGATTCACTATTTTGAAATACCTTAGATTTATATTTTATAGCAAAAAGCTAAAATTTATGTTTGATGAACGACAAAAAGATTTCTCTATTGTTAATCAAACATAAGTTCTAAAATTTGTCTTACGCAGAATTTGTGATCAATTGAAAGATTACTTCAAGTTTTCAGTACTATTTCAAAAGTTTATGATCGAAATCCAATTACAACAAATTCGAAACCATTTTTTTCCGAGGCAAATTTTAGCTTAATATAAGATAACTTAAAAGGAATAAATGTTGTTATATCTTTTAGGAAAAACTACTTAATAAGACATACTTCACTATCATATATACATATTTTATCTCTAATTTAAAAAAATTACATCTAATACCACTTTTTAATAATCATATCATATATTTTAAAAAGTTAAATCAGATACACAAATCCCT
>NW_006239614.1:154118-185581 GCF_000226075.1 Solanum tuberosum | reverse complement strand
GGAAAAACTACTTAATAAGACATACTTCACTATCATATATACATATTTTATCTCTAATTTAAAAAAATTACATCTAATACCACTTTTTAATAATCATATCATATATTTTAAAAAGTTAAATCAGATACACAAATCCCTTAAATATGACAATGAGTAATTATGTTAAAGTCTAATCTCCTTAATCAATAGGATACTAACAATTAAAAAATTTCTTTTGTATCTCACCCCCTTCTCTTCTAAACCCCATCCATCCAAACCCTAGATCTTCGTAGTCCATAAATAGTTGTATCTCAATCCCATTTTTCGACTCTATATTTTCCCTAGCTTTGGAGAAAAATTGGTGTCATTGCTGAATTTGAATTCTTGGATTAGATAGATCCCCAATAGAAGAATTTGAAATATCATTTTTTTACTGTGATTTTCATTACTTTCATATCTGCGTATTGTAAACTTCATCTTCTTCATCAATTCCTTCCTTTGTATCTTAAAGTTTCAAATATTTCATCCTTGAGATACGTCATATATCATTACTCGCGAGATACATATATCCATTTCAGAGATACATGTGATATTGAACTCGAATTCGATTCTATCGGTTTTAAAAGTCGAGATACACAATTTTTTACTTTGAATTAAAGGGTATTTCCTTCTATAATTTTCATATTCGATTTCAGAGATCCATGAACCTAAATGCTTGTATCTTAAAGTTTCAAATATTTCGTCTAGATACAAGTATCATTACTCGCGAGATACATGTATCCATTTTAGAGATACATGTGATATTGATCCCAAATTCGATTTAAGAGTTACATGAACCGAATGCCTCAATAATACTGTGACATTGGCCATATGAAAAAAAAAACCTCGAAAATTGAAGATTCAAAAGAAGGAATTGATGAAGAAGATGAAGTTTACAATTTCAGAATTACTAATGTTTATGATTTAGATTTCATATTAAAACTGATATATAATAGTTGATATAGAAGTATCTACTAAATCAGTTTTGTTTGTTAATTTCCCATCATTTACTCCTTTAATTAAGGAATTAAGTTACATAATTTAGTTCAAATCAATTAATCATGTATCTCGTTCTTTTAAATCTGTTAGATACATGTATCTAACGGTTTATGATACAGGTATCCGATAGACGAAAGTGGTATAGAAAGTAATAATAAAAATTAACGGGATTCCTAGTAATTAGGATCTAAAGTAGTGGGATTTACGTTGGTTACCTATCTTTTAATACAAAGTCCAATATTCATCAAGAATGGATATATTACATTATTTGGGTTACAGTGTGAGCAACATTATTTTTATATTTATAATAAATAAAAAATACTAAAAAGGCAGAAAAGAATCAAGTTTTAGAAACATACAAGAAGGAGACAAACATAGAGATAGTGATATAAAAGAAAAAGAAGAATGAAAAGGAAAAGGACAGCAAAAGAAGCCAAATCCCTAGACAGCCTTTCCACTCTCCCTTTTCTCTAAAAACCAACGAATCTGTACGACTAAGGACCCCACCCCACGCCATCTCATCCCCACCCCTACTCCCACCCCACACCCACCTCCACCTTCTTAATTTTTTGGTTTTCTACTCGATATCTGATATCCTTATTGGAGTTTAATTATTTTGAATTGATATTGAATAAGATTCCATTTGGAGAAAAAATATTTCCTATTAAGAATTTTTTCATATTTAAAATTTGAATCTAATATCTTGATTTAAAAGAAGCAGTCTCATTCAATGCACCATATCTATAAGTGGGAAGCTTCTTAATTTTCACATTATCGATAAGCAAATATGTGGATTTATTAGTGGCAAATATCAAGTGAAGTACCAATTGAGATATGATCTACTCTTAATACCATAATAATCAAATGAACATTGAGTTTAATCTGATGGACTTTTTTTTATCAGCTATAAATTATTTAGCGATCAGTTTTATAACTTAAATTTCAATTTTTCAGTAGAGTGATGATTGATCGTATATAAGAACGTATATGGGACAAACTCTTCTCACTTTTTTTGTATAAACTTTTTCAAAGTTTTAGATCAATATGCTGAGTGTAATTAAAAAGAATATTTAATCTAAAAAATCTAATCACAATTTGATTTATTTAGTAGACGTCATGGATTTCAATTTTTTTTTTAATTTTTATTCAAAATGTACGATGTTAGAGTTATTAAATAAGTACGTTTAATTATATTTCTAGTAAAATAATATTTTATTCGAAATTTAAAAAAATAATACTATTAAAAAATCAAGTTTGAAGCACTTTTTAAAAATTTAAATCGAACTTCCAATTTGATTAAAAGTTTATATAAAACAATAATTTTAATATTAAAATAATAAAATTATTCCTAAAAAATTGAATAATTCCAAATAGCTAGCGGAGATAATCATGGTCCAGTGATGAAGTTGCTTAATTCTTAATCAGAATTCTCGAATTTAAGCTATGAATATAAATAAAATGTGTGTGAGTAAAATTTAATCGAGGCTTTAATCCAGATTCCGAATACGGAATGAAAATAAAAGAAGAAACAATTTATGAATAGATCACATATTTGAACCTAACCCAATGTTAAATTATGTGATCCATTCCATATAAAAAAACAATGTTGTGAGTTGTGACCACCCACTTCCATTTCTCTTTCACTCCCACTCCCTATTTGCACAGTGACACTCGCCTTTTTTATTTTCTTTTTTCTTTCTTCGCTTCATCTCTTTCATGTAAAAACCCACTCTAGTACTTTTTTATTCGCATCTCCTGAAACTCTCCCTTTTTTGGTTTAAAAAGCAAAACACTGAGAAAAAGAAGAAAAAATCTCTTCCCATTCCACTGTTAAGTTTAAAACTAAACAAAAGTTCGCTTCAACTTCCAACTCATTTGCCTTTGTTTTTTTTGTTTCTACTTTACCAATTTCTACAGAGAAAATGAGAGTCGAATTGAAAATCAGACTTTTCAGGTTACTTTTGACGCTGCTTTTTGTGTGTAAAGGTTCGTTTGCTGGGTTACTTGCTGAACCGGCGGAGCCATTGAAGCCAGGTGATTACGCTTCTAACACTGTTCCAGCTTTTCCGGTTCAGACGGAGTCACAGATATGCCGGTTGGATTTGTCCGACGAGCTATTTGGTGGAGTGAGCGCGGCGTGCGGACAGAACCTGGACCGGAGCCGTTGCTGTCCTGTACTGGCGGCTTGGTTATTCGCAGCTCACGCGCGTTCAGCTTTGCAAGTTTCGGGTGCGGCTGCACCAGCAAGCTCCGACTTGCCGATGATGCCGGATGACTCACAGAAATGCGTTAATACGCTTCAGAATTCTCTTCAGAGCCGTAACATCCATCTCCCGCAACCTAATGGTACATGCGATGCCGTTTTGTGTTTCTGTGGTATTCGTCTTCATCAGATTACCTCCCTTAGCTGTCCAGCGGCGTTCAACCTCACCGGCTCGAAGAATGCAACTCCGACCGCCGCCGTCAGAAATCTCGAGAGGAATTGTCGGAACTCTTCTTATTCCGGTTGTACACGGTGTCTCGGTGCTTTACAAAAGGTCAGTCACGTATTCATTGACATATTTCTTCTTCTCCACTCAACCTATATCTGTAATGTAATTCTGATTTAGATTTTACGTTTTTGTAGCTCAACGGTGACGGTGGAAAAAATCGAACACACAAAATGGATGTAACCGGTGGGGATAGAGTGAGCAAGATGCTAAGCAGAGACTGTCAGTTGATGGGATTGACATGGTTACTGGCACGCAACAAGACGGCGTACATACCGACGGTTTCTGCTGTATTGCGCGCTATCATGTACAGTGCGCACCCACCGCATGAGTCCAAGTGTAGCCCGGACCAGGAGAACATGCCACTAGCCGTCGATTCACTACAGTTTGAAAAAAATGATTCATCTTCACCGTTCGTTGGCGTTTCTGGTTTTGCTATTTTGTTTACTTTTTTGCCCCTAATCATTCTACTGAATTAGAGAAGAAGAATCACTCTGTTATTTTGCTCATGTGATGTGATTTTGGGGGATTCACGTGAAATGTTTGCTAGTTGACAAAATCGGAAGAGGGGTGAAAAAGGGGTTATTTTGTCTTTTTGCTCCACTGTAAATTCAGGTTATTATTTTCAAGACAATCTCTTTTTAACAACTAGTGCCAGAAAATATTACCCTTCTTTTATGTGAATCTCCTGTTTAACTTTTGAAACCTTTCATTATTTTGGTTGAGTATTTTTGGATATTGTTTTATTTAATTGTTTAAGACCTCATGGCATGTTAATAAACTTACAAATTTGTTTGGTATAACTTGGCTGGTTGAATTTCTTTGCAAGTGGAAAAAAAAGAAGCTATATTTCTTTTAACTTTTTGGTCTAGTGATATAGTTGGACATCTCAACTCCTTTTTTCCCTGATACATATATGAAATTATATGTTAAGCCAGCAGCTCTTGTTTGACCAAATATAATTTTTAAGGCATAAATAACTCCAGCCTAATTGCTTCGCGTCGGACCTGACTAAATTAGATGCCCCACATCGGGGGATAAAGATAAAAAAGTTTTCTAACAAAAATGACTCCATAATCTTGGTGATTCGAATATCTGGTTAAGAGTGAATGATACTTAATGACCTCCTTTCCTTTTTAGTCAGTTTTAAAAAAGAATGACCTCTTTCCTTTTTTGGTAACATTTTACTTTTTGCTTTCCACGTGACATGTTTAAAACCACAAGATTAAGGGCAATTTTGTATATTTGACATAACTTTAATTTAGGACCACAAGATTCAAAAGTCTTCTTTATTTACTTAAACTCCGTGCCAATCCTTTTTAGTCAGTTTTAAAAAAGAATGACCTCTTTCCTTTTTTGGTAACATTTTACTTTTTGCTTTCCACGTGACATGTTTAAAACCACAAGATTAAGGGCAATTTTGTATATTTGACATAACTTTAATTTAGGACCACAAGATTCAAAAGTCTTCTTTATTTACTTAAATTCCGTGTCAAGTCAAATCAGGTCATTCTTTGTGAAACGGAGGGAGTACTACTTTACCACAATGACCAGCAATGAGGTTTTTGAAAATATAATACTCCTTTCGTTTCAAAAGTTAGAATGTCCTAGTTTGACTTGGAACGGAGTTTAAGAAAAAAAAAAGACTTTAAAATCTTGCGGTTCAAAATTAAAGTTATGTCAAATGTACTAAAATGCTCTTTAATCTTGTGGCTTTAAACATGTTATGTGAAAAGTTGAAGTTAAAGTGTTGCCAAAAAAGGAAAAGGGTGATTCTTTTTGAAACAGACTAAAAAGAAAATGAGACCATTCTTTTTGAAACGGAGGGAGTAAGTAAGAACATGAGAACCATATCAACATGAGGGGAATCTATAATGGAGAAAACGATGAGAATAAAAAAGTTTTGAACAAAACTAGGGGAAAGAGCAACTCAACTCCCCAGGAAGGACTGAGGCATGTTGGTCGTATAGTTATAGTAAATGGCAACATTGAACATTGCAACCAGGCAAAGGTTTATTTTGTAAGATCTACAAAAACAACTCACATGTGGACATATAATACATACATACACAATGGTTTAAATTAAGAAATAGTAGTTGCACATGTTTACAGGAGAGAATCACGGTTGGATGTTTGTCACAAGATATTAATAATTAGCGCAGCCACACCCTTTCTACTTGTTCGTCTTCCTTTTTTATTTCACCTCGGATACTTTCCCATTGAGCCGAGAGTCCAGAGTTTATTTGAAACAAAGGTAACGTCTGCCTACATTATATCTTCCGCATACTCCAATGAGATTATGGTACTCGGTATAGACATGTTATTGTTGTTTGTTGTATTTTTTAGTATCTGCTTAGCAAATACGGAAAATTATACTTAGCTTATGTCTTTATCAAACAAAATTATCACCAATTTAGACCTAATTACATATTATTTGTTCGGTTTAATCTTATTTTTTTTCTGAAGCACGGTGTATCTATATATTTGTGTCTAATAAACATGTGTCACAATCATATTTTCGTCGTTCGGTTTTAAATCTGATTTTTTTGTCCAAATTAAACTAATCCAGATCAATTCCAATTTTCCTTAAATCTTTTATATAGCTTTGTCTAGATATTTCTAACGACACAATTAATAAAAGTTTCCATATTTTGAATTGTAACTTTAAATAAGCCTTTGATAATGTCTTTTCCAAAACTTTCTCCAATCATTCACCAAATCAGAGGTATTAACACTAAATCAATGTTGGTGGAGATTTGGGGAGAAGATGAGTCTTTGTAGTGATCTTAATTAGTAAGGAATTTAATGAAAAAGAAACTTTTTAACGGAATGAAACTAAAATTTAAGATTAAGCACGGGTCAGTTATACTAATTTCCCTATTTTTGAAGTGATCTTTAATTTTTGTCCTATAACAAAAGAAGTGAATGACAATATCCCTAACATCGAAAAAGACAAAAATATTTGCAAGATAAAAACTGTGCCTTACCAGGCGAAAAAACATTTGCAAGTAAAAATTCACAAGACACATAGGCATAAGTTTTCTAAACCTATGTTGGACAAGGAAAAAGTTCTATAAACATATGCATGCGAATTAAATACTACAAACTTATGTTGGAAAAAAAAAAGAATTAGATCTAAATGTTTGCCTTGCGAGATTAGATCACAGTTAAAGTACTTTGACCCATAAATCTTCATCAAATGAGAAACCACAAAAACTAAAGCATACCAATTTGAGGGTTAAAAATTAAAGATCACCCAAAAAATTGTTAAGCACCGGAAAAGGTTTTGCCATAGTAGCTCTTTTCAATTGCATAGTTGGGCTTTGAGAGCCAATACATTCATTTCAGATATTTCTTGGTTAGGCTTTTCAATTGATTGGGCTCAGTCCAGGGTCCTTCTATATTTGTTTGAGAAAAGCTCCTCAATGTTTTGTAGTTTTTGAAAGGAAAAATCACCCCATATACATATTTAAGAGTCAATATTATAGGTTTTAAATCCACTTTAAAAAAATTCTTGTTTATAACAGTTTAATTACGGGTTATAACATATCACTAATTATTTATAAATCAATTAAATTTTACTTTATTAAATAATTAATCTTTTTATAATTTTATATTATTATTAAATTATTTAAATAAAAAATACCTCATAATTATCTCTTACACAATTATAGGGATTTACATTGATTACTGTACCTTTTTTACAGTTACAAGCCACACCCCCCACACCCCACCTAAATCCCTCACCCCACGTCAATCCTACACCCCTAAGCAGCACACCTATGTTATTCAATACGCCACCATCCCACCACCCCACGTTCAAAAAAATAGAAATTTATCTTTCATCTCTTTCATCCATACTCCATTGAAGCCGGTTTCAACATCTAAAAATTGATTAGGAGAAATATATTCTCCATACAATCAAAACAAAAGGGTAAATTCACAACAGTAAGAATCAATATTTTAAGATTCTTCGACAAAACATGTCGAAGAAACTTGATCATACTCCTCGAAAGAGCCCTTGATTAGTAGATGCAACATCTACTACTGAAATAGAGGCTCCAACACATAACAATTTGACTCAATCACAGCCGCAAAACAAGAATGAAAGTCCGGCGAAAAAGGGCGGTACTTCACAAGGGAAGAAACAAGTTACACAAAAGGGGAAGAAGAGTCAAGAAAAGAAAATTGAAAGTCCTGCAAATCAAAAAGGACAAAAAAGGAAGGGAGAATGGTAGAACCCCCTTCTGATTCAGACTCAGATTTTGTAAGTGAGAAAAAGAAGAAAAAAACAAAAAAATCAACCAACGTCGATACGGGGGAGTCTTCAAAATCATCAAAAAGAAGAGCAACAACAAAGGAGGACTCGGAAATTCCAACACCCAATAAAGGTAAAAAAAAAAAGTGGTTAGGATAAATATTATATTTAATTTATTTTACAATTATTCAATTTAGTAGATTTTTTGTTAAAACTGTTATATTATGCATATTATTGTTTGGCATGAATTGGTATAAAAATGGTATGATGTGTTACTTGTATTTGGTGTGAAACTTGTTTAAATCTGGTATGAAGTTGGTACACAGTTTAGAGGAAAGCTATTTTTTTCAAATTATTTTGGCATGAAACGTGAATAATATTGGTATGAAAGCTGACTTAATATACGATTTATGAATATGATATGAAATGTGTTTTAACATTGGTATGAAACTGATTTATTGTTGGTATGAAAGCTGACTTAATAAGTTGTGTATTATTTTTTATCAAAAAATGGTATGATATCATTGGTCCAATTATGTGAATTGATTGTAGTTTGTTAAATCACTCATTTTTTGTATAAATTATGACTAATGTTGGTATGAAATTAGTATTTCTTATAATAGGAAGGTTTTTTTTTTCAATTTCTACAACTAGGTTGATGGCACTACGGAAAAATAAAGAACGATGATGGCGCGATAAGTGAGAGTGAAGTAACTGGGACTGTTGCTAGTAAATTTGGTGGACCCCGCATAGCAAAAGAACATGCTCCGAATACCATCAATTATCCTACACCAAGACCACGGAGATCAAATTTGAGATAGTTGATTGCAACTTAGACTCTTTAGTTTTTCATATTTTTTTAACTTTTGAACGATATATATTTATTTTTTATACAGTTTTAAGTATTGAATGATACATAAAATGCATTGTTTTCTTCAAGACAGTTATCAACTACATATGAATTACAGATTGACTCTCATAATTTCAGGATATTATTTATATACAGACTGCATATCAATTAGATACACATTTCTGGATATGATCAGTTATATACAAACTACATAACAATTGGATACATAAACAATTTAGTTTTGATATTTAATTGGAGACCAAAATGAACACCATATAATTGGTATCCAAACTATATATAGTTGGCATCCAATTATTCATACCAATATTTATTCAAGTTTCACAAAAAATATTATGTAATATGAAGAAAAGAATGATCATACAAAAAACATCAAAATTTAAATATATTATACACAAACAAAATAAGAAAATTTCATTTTCGGTTTCATTGTTCTTAACTTTTTTTTGTACGTTTCATTAAAATAATAAATTGCAAATTATACTAACCAGAAGGATCCCATCTACCACCATTTTAATTAATACGGATAAGAAGCCTTCTATTACAACAAATTGAAGATTGTTGAACCAAAACCATTTGGAACTAGTCGTGAATGACAACAATTACAGGGAAAAAAATCGAGGAGAGAGAAACATTTGGAATAAAAAAATAGGAGAGAGAAACATTTGAAATTAAATTTTTTTTGCCTTTTGAAATATGTTTAACTGATTTGAGTAAAAAAAGAAAATCAAATATTCATATTTTGTTTTGAATAATGCTTGAAATCAAAAAATAAGAGAGAGAAACGTTTGAAATAAAAATAAAAATATGCCTTTTGAAATACTTTTTACTGATTTGAGTAAAAAAAAGAAATCAAATATTCATATTTTGTTTTGAATCTCCTAAATTTATGGCAATTATTATTATCATTAATGTATTCAAATTAATTAATACAACTATATCCGTTTTTTACCCTTTATTATTTTTTAAAAATTGAATTTTTACTATTATTTTTTTCTGTTTTTCTTTTAATAAAATGTTAGAACCTGAAATATTTTATTGTTACAACTTAAAAGAATTATTATACTGTTATAACTTAAAATTATTAGTCTTATATTTGTCATTTATAAAATTTTCACTTTTTGAAATTGGAAGATTTATAGAGATATAAATAATTGGACCCCCTATATATATAAAAATATTATGATATTGTTTCACTTTCAAGAATATAATAATGAAATCTTCATATCATATATAAAAAAACCTCCAACAAAACCCAGAATTAATAATTTAAGGAATCTCCTTTTCTTCTTATCTCCTCTGTCAAATTTTTCAAGCACAAAACGTGAAAAACTAGAGTCAATCATTATTGATGAAGATTTGAAGCTAAAATTTGGATTTGTAAATTGACTAGTGTTGTTATAAAATCTTGGAAATTTTTTGAGGAACTTATATCTCAAGTTTGGAATGATTTGTTACAAATTTTGTGAGGATTTAAATTGAATTTCAAGATTGAAGCAGATTAATCCCACGTATGTTACTTTTGTGTGTGTATAACTTACATATTATATGTATGTCATGTATATAATATACAAATTCATTTGGCATACGTATGATATATTATCAAATATACATTTGAGAGATACATTGATATACAATGAATGATATACCTAAAGCGAAGACAATAACATAACACGATTTCCCACTTTACACATTTGCTATGTCACACCATTACCAGAAAACAACCATAACTACCAATGATCCTCCGTGACAAATCAAAAACTTTTTAAGCACAAAAAAAAATGTGGAAGAATCAATTTTGAATTTACCAAATGCGAGTTTTTAAGTGATCAGTCGTCATTTCTATGTTAATATATTTATTATGTTGATCTTTTTATGTTTGTCACATCTCACAACAAAATAATTTTTTTATACATCCTCACAACTACATTGATAGATTTAAAAGTTTTAATTACACCTCCGCCATTTATTCTTCTTTATCCCCCCATTTCTTTTCAGTTTCTGAAACTTAAAAACCCATCATTAATTCTCTAAATAACTCACTTTAATACATATCTTAATCTTTATATATCCTCACAAGGCACAACCATCTTCCTTCATGCAATGAGAGTTTTCCTTAGGTTTTTTTTCTTTTTTCCTTCCTTAATTAGTTCCTTTAGTACTTTCATTTTCTCCCCCAATATTATAATAATTGCAAGAGATCCCTGTTAGATATCTTGAAGAACAGTTCCCTTTGATTAGAATGTTCTAGACGTAAAGAAGAAGAATTAGAGAGAATGAGAAATGAACTTCATTGCTTAAGAGAAAAAACAAATGAATCAGTAATGTTCTACATTTATACAAACTAAGCAGAAATCTTGTTGTAACTAATCTAACCGACTCTTTACTAACTAACCCTCTAACTTCTATTAATTACATACAAACTCTTACTAATTACATGTAGGTCCTAATTGTTCTATGTAATACCTTCTTCAATACTCCCCCTCAAGTTTGAAGGTATGAACAAATTTAATACACCAAACTTGGACATTAAGTATTCATGTTGAGACTTCCCCAGACCTTTAGTTAGTATATCAACTTCTTGCTCCTTAGTATTCAAATACTTTGTTTCCACTAATCCTTGCTGTATTTTCTCCCTTATGAAATGACAATCCAATTCAATATGTTTTGTTCTTTCATGAAGAACTGGATTTGCTGCAATTTGAATTGCTGACTTGCTATCACTGTGAATAGTCACAGGAGTTTGAACATCAGCATCTAGTTCTTTGAATAACCTTACTATCCAAACAACTTCAGCTACAACACTTGCCATGCTACTATATTCTGCTTCAGCTGAACTTCTAGATATTGTTCCTTGTTTCTTTGACTTCCAGGATATTCGTGAATCTCTCAGCTTCACTATAAAACCAGAAACTGATCTTCTAGTATGTAGGCATGCTCCCCAGTCTGAATCGCAATATACATTCAGTTGATTGTTTCTCTTGCTAGATAACAGGACACCTAGTCCAGCTTGCCCTTTTATGTATCTCACCACTTTGAGTGCAGCATTAAGATGAGACTGCTTAGGTTGGTGAAGTAACTGACTTAAGGTTTGTGTAGCAAAGGCAATGTCTGATCTCGTGACATTTAGATATAACAGTTTGCCAACTAACCTTCTATACATTGTAGCATCTTCAAGTAGTTTATCATCCTTGCCTTTTCCATTTATTTCATCATATTCTCTGGTTGTCAACTGGACATAAGGATCAAGAGGGGTGGAAGCTGGTATTGCTGCTCCAAGGCCAGCTTCAGAAATAATTTCCAATGTGTACTTTCTTTGATGCATAACAATACCTGCTTGTGACCTTGCAAACTCAATCCCAAGAAAGTATCTGAGGTCTCCTAAATCCTTCATCTTGAAGGTATCTTGGAGGATCTTTTTGGTGTGTTGAATGAGTTTAAGATCATTACCAGTAATCATCATATCATCCACATATACAAGAATTAGTACTAGTGATGTACCAGTCCTTTTAATGAACAATGAGTAGTCCAAAAGACTTTGAATAAAACCAAGTCTGATAAGAGAGCTTCAGTGAGTTTTACATTCCATTGTCTAGGAGCCTGCTTCAACCCATAGAGGGATTTATTGAGCTTACATACAGGTTTTCCCCATGCACAATGAATCCCTGTGGATGCTGAAATCCCTGAGGCAGAGTCATATAAACTTCATAAAAAAGATCTTCTTGAAGAAAAGCATTGGAGACATCCATTTGATGAACATGCCAGTGTTCAGAAGCAGCTAGAGCCAACACACTCCTGATAGTGACCATTTTCACAACTGGAGAAAAAGTCTCCTGGTAGTATAAACCTTCCCTCTGATTGAATTCTTTGGCAACTAGTCTGGCTTTAAATCTCTCAACTTCTCCAGATGCCTTATACTTAATCTTGAATATCCACTTATAGCCAATAGCCTTTTTGTGAGAAAGTGAGGAAACCACCTGCCAAGTCTTATGATCCTCCAAGGCTGATATCTCAGCCTGCATTGCCTCAACCCACCTAGAGTCCTTGCAAGCTTTCTCAAAAGTGTCAGGTTCAACATCAGTCCCAAAGGAAGAGAGAAAGACCTTATAAGAGTTGGATAAATGATCATAGCCAATGTACTGATCAATGGAGTATAATGGCTTGATATGACTGAGTTGAACAAAGGCAACATAATCTTGAAGCCATAATGGAGCTTTGCAGATCCTGTGAGACTTTCTCTGAGCAGGAACATCAAGTACAGGCACAACAGATGAAACCCCTGATTCCTCTGTAGGCACTGAACCAGGATCATAACTAGGATCATGATCAGATGGTGTATGAGTAGAGGGGAACAGTTGCTAGGAACTAGATGTAGGCACAACAAAAGGGAATATAGACTCTCTAAATTCAACATCTCTGCTTAGGAAGAAATTCTTATCGCTCAGGTTATTCAACAAATATCCCTTTGTAAGATCACTATAACCCATATGAATACTAATCACACTTCTAGGGTGAAATTTATTAGTGACGTACATGTTTTTGGCATAACAAAGGCAACCTAAGACTCTCATATGTAAAAGAGAAGGTTTCTTCTTGTGAAACACCTCATCGGGTGATTTCTTATTTAACACAGGTGTAGACAACCTGTTGATAATGTATGCAGCACTGAGAATGCAGTGACCCCAAAATCTGATTGGGACCCTAGAACCTGATTGCCTTGCCACTTCAAGTATGTGTTTGTGTTTCCTTTCAGCAATCCCATTCTGCTGAGGAGTATGAATACAAGTCTTTTGATGACTAATACCCAGACTGATAAGCAATTGATGACACTCAGTATTGACAAACTCTGACCCATTATCAGTTCTAATGGACTTAGCAGCAAAGTTAAATTGAGTTTTGACCAAAGTAAAGAAGTTTTTCAACACAACACAAACATCACTTTTGGATTTTATTAGAAATATCCATAACATCCTAGTACAATCATCCACTATGGTAACAAAGAATCTGTTACAATCATATGTGGGAGTGTTGAAGGGACCCCAAACATCTATATGTAACAACTGAAAATGAATAAAAGAAATGGAAGTGCTATGAGGAAAATGAAGTCTATGTTGCTTAGCTAAAGGGAAAATGGTGCTGGAGTATACAGTTTGAGAACATTTACTGGTAGAAAAATCAAGAGTATGAGCTAACACACTAGATGATGTGTGTCCTAGTCTTGGATGCCACAATTGAATCTGAAAGTCTGTTGAAGAAGAGGCAGCATCAATGTGTGTTAGATGTGACTGACATTGTGTGTCTGTGGAGTGAGTATGAGAAGGGAGGAGATAGAGCCCAGCATGCTTCTTACTAATCACCTTCACCTGCCCACTTGAGAGGTTCTGAATGACAACAAAGTCAGGAAAGAAAGACACAACACATTGCAGGTCTTTAGTCATTTTTGACACTGATAGTAGATTGAACTTAAACTCAGGAATAAGGAGAACATTATCGAAAGTATCATGTTTAGTCAAATTACTTGAACCAGTGTGTGTGATATGAGAAGTGGTGCCATTTGGTAATTGTACAGTTCTAGGATTATTTGGTAAAAAAGTGTGTTTCTGAACAAGCATATCAGCATGTGGTGTCATGTGATTTGTGGCTCTTGAATCTATAATCCAGTCAAAGTGAGTAGAATGACTTGTGAGTGCAGTAGCTGTACCTGCTGTGGGATATTCCTGAGCTAAATTTGCACTTGAATTAGATAAATGGGATGTAGATGGTCCTTCAGTATCTCCATGTATATTAGTCTGTCCAAGCATAGTTAAAATCTGGTTATATTGTTCATGTAAGAAAGTCATACCTCTTTGGTAATCAGTTTGGTCAACCTGACTATTTCCTCTCCCATATCCTTGGCTTCCACTATGATTCCCTAAACTCATACCTCGGTTGTGATCAAAGTCAGATCTATGGTTGTGTTCAGATTCACTAACCACATTATTGGCAGCTGGATATTGTCTCCTTTCGTTAGGAGGTCTGCCCCTCCCAGTGTTAGTAGAGAATTGTCCTTTCTTCTTCCTTTCATACCCAGGGGATATCCATGAAGCTGATAACAAATAGCTTGAGTATGACCTGTGCGTTTGCAGTAATCACAAAAGGCATTTGGATCATAAGTAGAGGTGTGTGATGGTTTTGACCTAGGCACTGATTGTGTTGGATTTCGACTAGTGAACAATGCATTCAACTCAGATAAGCTAGCAGATGATTGTGAAATGTTTCGTTGACTTTTCTTTTCAATTAACATCGAATAGGTCTTATTGAGAGATGGTAATGGCATCATCATTAGGATTTGTCCTCTAGCTTGTTCATATGATTCATTAAGACCCATAAGGAATTGCAATAACTTCTGATTATGCACAAATATAACAAATTCTCTCGAGTTTGCACAGTCACAGGCATGGACTGGTGCTAAACTATCAATCTCTACCCACAGTTCATTTAATCGAGCAAAATAGACTGAAATTGAACTTGTACCTTGACTAATTGTGGCAATTTCTTTATGAAACTGAAAAATACGACTTCCATCAACCTTTTCATATCGTTCTTGGAGATTCTTCCACACAACAGTTACATTTGTGGAGTAAACAATTCCTCCAAGTAATTCCTTCGATACACAGTTCATAATCCATGAAAGTACAATTGCATTACACCTTTCCCATAGATTTGTCAAATTAGGACCATACGCCTCCTTTTTACATGAACCGTCAATGAATCCCAACTTATTACGCCCTAGAATTGCAATCTTCATAGAACGACTCCATACAGAGTAGTTATCAGCTTTGGTTAGTTGAATTGAGCTGAGTAATACTCCAGAGTTGTCAATTGTATGTAAAAACATAGGATGATTGTGACTTAATTTCTCAGGCAACTCATTGTCCACATTCACCATAGCTTTACCAGCGAGATGAGCAGTACAATCAGTGTGTGTTTAGATTAGAAAGCAGTTACATCAGTAATCGATCTGCTCTGATACCATGTTAGATATCTTAAAGAAGATATCTTGAAGAACAGTTCCCTTTGATTAGGAATGTTCTAGACGTAAAGAAGAAGAATTAGAGAGAATGAGAAATGAACTTCATTGCTTAAGAGAAAAAAACAAATGAATCAGTAATGTGCTACATTTATACAAACTAAGTAGAAATCTTGTTGTAACTAATCTAACCGTCTCTTTACTAACTAACCCTCTAACTTCTATTATTTACATACAAACTCTTACTAATTACATGTACGTCCTAATTGTTATATGTAATACCTTCTTCAATAATCCCCAGTTATATTAATTGTAAAAATGATGTTCATGAAGTAAAAATTGGATTAGCAAATTGATAAATGTTATAGTAGTATGTATTTTTCACGTTTTAGCTTTTTACTCTTTTTACTAAATATATATATATATATATATATTATGTTAATTATTGTAATTTTTAAATAATATATGTTACTTTCCTTGTCCCAATATATGTATCACAAATAGAATTTCAAGAGTCAATATGTTGTTAATTATTGAGATTTTACAATACTTTTTTACATAGTTTTTCAAATTAAATAATACATGTTACTTCTTTTGTCCCATTCTATGTGACACATATATATTAATTTTAGTTGTCAATTATCTTGATTTATACTGTAGTATTTTTATGCAATTTTTAAATATATAAAAAATAAATAAAAAATAAGACAAACAAATTAAAATGGAGAAAAAAATAGGCAAATATATATGTAAGTGTGGAACCACACAGGTGAATCAAGCATGTTGACCGCCACCTGTGTGGTTATCCACACTTATATATAAGTAGTAGAAATAGGACAAACAAATTAAAATGGAGAAAAAAAATAGGCAAATATATATGTAAGTGTGGAACCACACAGGTGAAGCAGGAATGTTGACCGCCACCTGTGTGGTTATCCACACTTATATATAAGTTGTAGATATTATCGGTATCATTAAGGTTTCTTGTTTAGAAATTACTCATTAGCCACTGATACTATAAGAGTAAACCTTAATGATACCATAAAAAACATATATACTCTTACAGTATCATTGACTAATGAGTAATTTTTAAACAAGAAACCTTAATGATACCACAACAATATGCATATACTCTTATAGTTTCATTGACTAATGAGTAATTAATGAACAAGAAACCTTAATGATACCACAACAATATACATATACTCTTATAGTATCATTGACTAATCAGTAATTTATGAACAAGAAACCTTAATGACACCACAACAATATACATATAGTCTTATAGTATCATTGACTAATGAGTAATTTCTGAACAAGAAACCTTAATGATACCAATACAATATATATATACTCATGATTTAGTATCAGTTAAGCGAAATTATCAGCCTTAATGATACCAATACACTATACGATACTGATTTAGTATCAGTTAAGCGAAAATTATCGGCCTTAATAAATGGGAGTATGGACCGTAATTTTTTTTAAGAGAATGAGTGTTTCTTGAATTACTTTAAATTGTGATATGAACATATAATTATTATTTTGAGTTTTATGTCCCATATATGTAGTTTTTCCTAGATAATGAGCCTAATTATATTCCTAGTCTTAGTTGTTCTTAAATTTTTCTCTATTTCTAATTAATTATTAGAGTAAACTAGATTTTAGGATTAATTATCAAGTCATTCACATGAGTTCCCCTATTTTGAAATCATCTTTAAATTTTTTTTCCCTAAAATCAAATATGCGTTGCAAGGCAAAAAAAAAAAAAAAACATTTGCAAGTCAAAATCACAAGACATAAGTTCAGTCTAATATATTTCTTGGTTATGCTTTTCAAGGTCTTCGAAAGGTAATTGGACTCTATCCAGGGTCCTTTCATATTAATATGAGAAAAGCTCCTTACTGTTTTATGATTTTTTTTTTAATAATTTTTTTTGGTAAGTAAATTTATTTTATTTACCAAGTGACAATATTTTTATAGAATACTTATGTAAACAAAGTTGCTATACACTACTTCTCATTATGATGGGTAGGAGTCCAACACATACACTACTTCTCATGATTACCATGTGTAGGAAGTTCAATTTCCTTGTGTATGCTGCTAACTTTGGTATCAGGCTTACTCGAAAATAAATCTCTTGTATGATCACCCAATCCAAGCAAAATAACCACCGGAGGGGATTTGGAGTCTTCTTCTTCACTCGAATGGAGCTGAAAGTCAAGAACGAGAATGGGAAGTAGCGCCGCAACTCCGGACCGAAAGCACGACACGAATGGCAAGCGTGTAAGCGCAGGTTTTCTGTCTTTCCTTTCCCTTCCTAGACAGCGGATCGAAATCTGAGTCACCCTTAGTTTAACATCTACTGTCATTTTTTTTTCTTCAATGATTCTAATCCCTAAGGGTCGTTTTTTTCATGCAAACTGTCAAATTTTTTTTCTTCAATGATGCTAAGCCCTAAGGGTCGTTTTTTTTCATGCATGCTTGATTATGAATTTGTCGGATATTTGCTTTCATGACTTTTTAATCAATCATTTTTTTGAAGTATTTTTCATGAGAACGTCACTTCAAAATTCAAGAAATGCAAATTTAATTGTGATATCTAATCACAAGGTGCTTAATATAATAAAAGAATGACAACATCGATTGTGAAAGAATTAAATGGATCAATTAGAAAGCAATGTACATACAAACTGTTTTTTTTT
The DNA here is from genome assembly GCF_000226075.1 of Solanum tuberosum. Lineage (NCBI taxonomy): Eukaryota > Viridiplantae > Streptophyta > Magnoliopsida > Solanales > Solanaceae > Solanum > Solanum tuberosum. Next base: position 167,235 of record NW_006239614.1, on the reverse strand, counting down.
CTTCATACATGCTTGTGTTGTCTAATATTATATGAAATTTACATGATTTTAGTGATATTAATTACGTATAATGAGGATTACTTCAAAATTGATATAGTTTAGAGAGGACATGAGAGAAAATGAAAGGAAATGTGCATGTTTTGTGCTATTAAAAGGAGTATATTTTTTTTTATTCTACATCTTGAAAACAGAAGACAACCTTGTAATATTATGGAATGAGCTATAATTGAAATTTTATTTGCAAAATAATTAATTCTAGATTTAAATTCTTAATCCCACTCCCAAGTTTCTCTTATATTTTTTTTTTTTTGGTTTCCCACTCGGTGTCCGAAGTCCACATTGGAGCTCCGATTAAATTCGAATCACGCACTGCAGGGCTCATTCGGGGTGACGCTCTCAACAAGATTTTCTCCATATCCAGGGCTCGAACCCAAGACCTCTGGTTAAGGGTGAAGCACTCACACTAGTGCACCACAACCCATATTGATAAAATATGTCTTTAAACTATGTGAAATAGACAAAAATATCCTCCGTTATTTATTTGATCTAAAAATATCCCTACTGTCAATAAGTTCAAAAATGCTCCTTGATTTTTTTTGACCTTTTCCCCTTGATTTGTTCCTATTCATCTACTTTAAATCTTTAATGATTACTCTTACAAAGAGAGACGTAGAGGTTTCATTTTATACCATTAATAATGAAAGTAAGGACCAAAAGAATATCTATGAAATTGGTCAAGTTAGGAAAAGATAAATTATTCGTCTCCACCTCATGCCTAGCCCGCTCAATTATTTTATTAGAAATAACACCTCATGTTTAGCGTACTCAATTATTTTAGAGATATATTTTTTATAGATATAAAAAAAAAATGATTTATAGATATAAAAAAAAAGATATGATTGAACTCTCTAATGAAAGAACAAAAGTAAACACTTCTAATTTATATATACATAAATTAGATGTATAATAATAGACAACAGAGAATTGTTATAGTAAGCACTCCTCACTTTTAATTCTAGGAGACTTAAAAAAATATAAATGTACAATGATACTGTTGTTATGAAACTATATAAACAATAAGAAGAAAGTAGCAGGGAGAAAGACTTTTTACTCCTCTTGATGATATGAGGGTTTGAGGTATACTCATAGGTATACCTTACAAGAAAACCCTTTATGTATATATAGGGAAAAACTGATTTGGTCTCCAACTAAAATTTCTTACTTTTCTCCAAAATATCTTCATAAATTGATATTTACTAGAACACAAATATATTTATAACATATATCATAGTTTAAAATTTATTATACACATGCACATATAGAGACCTATTATTTTATTTTTTTTAAAATCTCTAGATGATGACAAGTTAACCCTATATGGACGATACAAAACTCTAGTGTTTCCAAAACTCATGAAAACTCTTTAGCTGATGACAAATTAGATAATAGTAAATTATTAAAATAAAATGAAGTGTTAATAATAACAAAATTAAGATTCGAAGCCTGATATATGTCTATTATTAAATAGAGTTTTTTCAAATTGTGCATATCGCAGACAAATTCACTAATTAAAAAATGAATTTAGAAAAAAAATTCAACGCAAAAGATAAATATAAAACACGCCATGATGACTCAATTTTATACGTAATCATTTATTTTCCATCTTTTTTTGTGTAGTTCAAAACGTTTCAAATTTAAATTGTGCAGTTGGCCGTTTCAAGCATGAAGATTTGCTCCTTTCCCATTTGAAAGGAGCAACGTCCTCTTTGACTGCCCTATTCTTTTGTGCATGCATTTTTAAGGGCAAGCAAGTGTCAGAGTCAGAAATCGGGGAAAGAATATAAAAAATAAATAATCAAAATTATATTAAAAATATATATAATTAAATAAAACACCTTTCGGCTAAAATGACTCCGCCCATGAGTATAAGTACAAGAAAGTAAAAAAATAGTATATATATTTTTTAATAAAAACATTATGGATAGGTAATGAATATTCAAAGGCACAGCTTGTGTAGAAGGATAATGATGAACAACGTGACACAATATGTGGGTTGCAGGGGAACAGAGAAAATAAATTCAAGTCAATTTCTTTTATTTATCCTTTACTTGACTACATGTTATGTTTTCTATATATATATATATCTTGTAAAATACCATTTATTTTGAGCAACTAGCACGGTAGCACCATTATCTTTATGTTTGCTAGCTTCTTTTATTAGAAATTAGTTAACCCAATATGTATAGAAAAAATATAACTATAAAAAAGTTGACCCTTTTGCCAATTTTTATTTGGACTTTTTAATTTTTTAAATAAATTTGAATTAAAACATATATGATGTACTTAAATTCAATTTTTCAGTTTGAATCGATTTTAATTCAAATTGTGAATACTTATATGTCAGTATCGTGTGATACCACTTTGGCTAATATGTATTCGTCTCTGACGATAACCTGTCATCTTTAAATTCTGAATTTACTCTGAATATAAATAATCATAAAAATTAATAATTAATTATATTTTATTTTAAAAATAATAATTACTATACTACATTTTTAAAAGCCATGATAACTAAAAATAGACACAATAACTAAAATGGATCAGAGGAACTTCGAGTATATAAATTTTGCTACAATCTTTGACCTGCGTTCCGGTTTCATATTATGTTTCTAAGATATATTTTTTCACTTATCACTTATCAGCCAATCAGTATTGACATCATGAATGCATACTCAGCGGCAAAATTTATTTGCAAATTTATGAATTTGCTCTTTTATTGTTTATCTCATTTCATTACACACGACAATTAATTTAATTATGACATACTAGTGAGTAGTGAGACATAATATAAGTATGCTATTTTAAATTGATTAAAATATTATTTTATCAAACTACTTGTATTTGCTGTATTTTGAAATTTTAATTTTGACTATTCCTACTTTAATAATAAGTTTGAGAAATGATAACTTAATGACAAATAAATTAGAGAAGATAAATAGTTATCTCTAAATTTAATGAAATAAGTAAATATGTTTTTTTTAAATATTTTTTTATATACTAAACAAGTATAAACGAATAGAGAGAATATTAATATATCATAGTTGTCAAATATTCAAATGCTTTGACTATTAGGAACAATCTCAACCTACAACAACTAATTGTTCATATCCAAAACTCTGATGTAATATTTCTGCCTTACGGTGGAACATGTTTTGAACAACAGTTTCCTTCTAACGATCTAACGGATAATACAATGTTTTAAAAAAAATTTATTTGGTATTCGATATTTATATTGAGGCTTAACTAAATTTGAATTTGCGTTGAAAAGTTCCACAGAAAATGAAACATTTTCTAATAAAGATGACTTCGTACTAAAGAAAACTCAATCATTTAAAAAATGTATTTACGAATTACAAGTTGTAATACTTTCTTATAGTTTCTGAAATTGATCTATTTCAATTTAGTATTAAAGAGTTAATCGAATTGACTTTGAAAAAATATATTTCACATAAATTAATATCGAAAGGGTACTACAGTATTAATATTAGCAATACAATCACATGCAGTTATGTAAAATAAGAAACAGATTCTACGTCGTTTGAATTAAAATCTCCAAGAACATAAACACATTATTATTTATTAATTAGTTACTTAATTCTGGTTTTTGTAGAATGAAAATAAAGAAACATTTTGGTCCATATTATATCGTTGGCTGAATATAAAACTGGCTACAAATTGGCATTATTTCAAACTTAAGTTACTAAACAAACTATTGAGTAAGAAATATATCAGTTCTACGAAGAAGTTATATATATGTACATGTTCCTAAAGGGTCGTTTGGCTGTTTTATTAATATTTTGTTTGATATATTTTTTAGTTATATTCTCTATTTGGTGTATGATATATTATTGTTAATACATGAAAATCTATGATCAAATTAATGTAAAAGGTTTAATATTTTTATTGACATGATAAAAGATACAATTGTCCCTTAGAATTATTTCACATCCGTTCCACCATATTTATGAAATGTTTTTTTTTTATAGAAATATTGCAATGCATTATTTTTAATACAAAAATCAAACACTACATAAGAAATAATTTCAGCATATATATGTAACTAATATAAATATTATTAATGTCACCATTACTAATATACAATATTCAACATTATTCTTATATATCCTACCAAAAAACCGCTAAATGTATTGAGCTAGTAATAAATAGTCAAGTTAGTAACCAGCCCCCCAAAAGCAACTAAATTGAGATGGACTGAGTTATAAATCTTATATTGCTCAAACCGTTCAACTCGTACTAAGTTTAATTTCTTATGCTAACCGCATATACGTAGACTTTATAATTAATCCTTATAACGAAACCACCTCTTAGTTAATACACAGAGTCAACTATCTCATTAAACCTTCTTTTTTTTTAATTATATAAGAGGCAGTTGAAAATAAAGCACACACGAGGCTGTCAACATGTGTGCTTCCTTGGATTAAGAATAGATTAAGGGGTATTCGGTTCGTTTTAGGCCTCCCACTTTAGACCTCTAAGCTTTAAATATGTTCTACCCATTGTTGTGTTGTGTCAATATTTTCCTATTATAGACAAAAAAAAGTACCTCATGAGTGGTTTATGCCTTTTACCTGTGGGTCCCACCTAGAACTAACGGCAATTTTTTTTTTTAATCAAAGCTACTTAATTAATATTTTTTGGATATTTATTTTACACATAATGAGATGATTTACTATTATATAAATATATATAATTTATTTATATAAAATTTTAAATTTTTTTAATTAAAATTATGAATAAAAATTGTACTATAACAAAAACAACTTTTAGCGATAATAAATAGACACATTAATAAAGAGTGTTAAAGTCTTTATCGGCATTAGTTAAGTGCCATTAGATCCAATGTCGCTAAAGCCTTTACGGACATATACAAAGAGTGCTAATTACCGCTAAAAATACATATTTAGAGGCAATTGCTAATTAATTGCCGCTAAAGATCATTTTTGATGTAGTGTTGGGTTCTTCCATACTAATTTAGTCAGAAATGAAATCAAAGACACACGGCATATTAGAGGTGTCAAAAATGAGCTCAAACATAGGTACCCCGCTTAATCCGCCCATAATTTTAAGGGTTAGATCAAGATAATTTGAATTGAGTACAATCTAACTCATTCTAACCTTAATCCATTTTAAGAGAATCCTCAATTGAACCCAATTTAATCTTCAATTTCAACTCGTTTTAAGACTTTTTATTTGCATTGACGTAATGCATGTTCTTATATTAAAGGTATAAATTACTATTTATTTTATATCTCTTAGGATTTATCCATCCATTTGTAACATTTTTGTTATATATTTTCTTGAGTTGAAATTCAAATTGTGATTATAAAAGTTAAATAAAAATGTTTAAAATTATTGAGATTAAATGGTTTAAATTAGGCGGGTCATGACCTAACCCAATTTTTAGCTCATTTAAATCTAACTATTTAAGCTTAAAGTAAACTTGAGCGGATCATGACCCGCTGCGGGCATACCCAACAAAGTTGGCTGCTTTGAATTTTGATTACTACAACCAATACCAAATTCTCCTTTTTGTCTCAACTCTAATTTCTCTCTTCCTAACTACCTTTTTCCTTTAATTTCTCTTTCCCCATTCAATTCAATCTTCGTCACCTTTTAATTTCTCTTATAAAATGTCCCTCTCTAATTCCCTTTTCCCTAACTTAATTTTTGCTTACAAAGGTAACAAAGATAGGAGGTATAACAGTTCTTCCGTGATCAATCTCATTCTTTTCACTTTATTTATGCGACTAACGTACCTTAAATTGTTCCAAACATCTATCATGGGAAGCCTTGATTCCAATAACAGCTCTCAAACCCAATCCAACGTCTCGAAATTCAACCCACTTGACCCGGAAGAATTCCGTACCCAAGCCCATGAAATGGTGGACTTCATTGCTGATTACTACAAGAATATTGAGACTTACCCGGTTCTAAGCCAAGTCGAACCGGGTTATCTCCGTACTCAATTACCCGAAAATGCCCCCTACTGCCCCGAATCATTCGATTCAATTATGAAAGATGTCCAGAACCATATTGTCCCGGGTATGACCCATTGGTTGAGCCCGAATTTCTTCGCATTTTTTCCTGCTACCGTTAGTTCCGCTGCGTTCATTGGTGAAATGCTGTGCAATTGTTTCAACTCCGTCGGATTTAACTGGCTGGCTTCGCCAGCCATGACGGAGTTGGAAATGATAGTCATGGACTGGCTCGCTAATATGTTGAAATTACCAAAAACCTTCATGTTTCTGGCACGGGTGGTGGTGTACTTCAAAGTACAACCAGTGAAGCGATCTTATGCACGCTAATCGCTGCGCGTGATCGTAAACTCGATAATATAGGCGCTGATAACATCGGAAAGCTCGTAGTCTACGGTTCTGATCAAACGCACTCTACGTATACCAAAGCCTGCAAGGTAGCTGGTATTTTACCAAGCAATATTCGTGCGGTACCAACTTCTATTGAAAGCGATTTCGCTTTATCTCCTGTAGTCCTACGTGGAATTATTGAAGCTGATGTTGCTGCTGGACTGGTCCCACTTTTCCTCTGTGCTACTGTTGGGACCACTTCCACTACAGCCGTTGATCCCCTCAGCCAGCTGGGTCAGCTGGCTGAGGAATTCGACATTTGGTTCCACGTGGACGCTGCTTATGGAGGGAGCGCATGTCTGATGTTGCTGCTGGACTGGTCCCACTTTTCCTCTGTGCTACTGTTGGGACCACTTCCACTACAGCCGTTGATCCCCTCAGCCAGCTGGGTCAGCTGGCTGAGGAATTCGACATTTGGTTCCACGTGGACGCTGCTTATGGAGGGAGCGCATGTATATGTCCAGAGTTTAGACGATACCTCGATGGAATCGAACGAGCTAACTCGTTGAGCCTAAGCCCTCATAAGTGGCTACTAAGTTATTTAGATTGTTGTTGCATGTGGGTGAGAGAACCAAACCTGTTAGTCAAGGCATTGAGCACGAACCCCGAGTACCTACGTAATAAGCGATCCGATTACGACTCGGTTATTGATTACAAAGACTGGCAAATCGGTACGGGACGAAAGTTCAAGTCTCTCCGATTATGGCTCGTCATGCGTAGTTATGGTGTATCCAATCTTCAGAGTCACATTAGGTCTGATGTTCGTATGGCCAAAATGTTCGAAGGGTTCGTTAGGTCTGATCCGAGTTTTGAAGTTGTCGTGCCACGACGTTTTTCACTCGTGTGCTTCCGGTTCAACCCGAACAAGGAACATGAATTGGTGTACACCGAGTTTTTAAACAAGAAATTGCTTGATAGTGTTAATTCGACGGGTCTAGTTTACATGACACACACAATAGTGGGTGGAATATACATGTTAAGGTTTGCAGTAGGTGCTACACTGACGGAGGACAGACATGTAATTTCAGCTTGGAAGTTGATTAAGGAGTCAGCAGAAGGTTTGCTGAGAAGAAGTGTATTTTAATTAAAAAATAAATGAGAGGAATAAATGTTTGGATTTGTGTATGTTTATGTATGTATTGGCATTTGTGATTGTTTTTTAAATTTCGGATATATAGTTCTCTTAATATTTGAAATAAGATTAATCAGAAGGTTTGCTGAGAAGAAGTGTATTTTAATTAAAAAATAAATGAGAGGAATAAATGTTTGGATTTGTGTATGTTTATGTATGTATTGGCATTTGTGATTGTTTTTTAAATTTCGGATATATAGTTCTCTTAATATTTGAAATAAGATTAATCTATCAGCTCTTTGGTGGAATAAATAATGAAAAAAGGGTATATTTTTATTCTTTGATTTTATATATAATAAGTGGTGTTTTTTTAATATATTTTTTCTATTTTAATATAAATGATGTTTCATATAAAATATTAGTATAATATTTCATTCAATTTTTATTCTTATTTAAATAAATGAAGGTTTACCTAACTAAGAAATCATTGAAGAGTTACTTTTATATTCAAGGCATTTATTAAAGATAAGCCAGTAAACATATTTTTACTTTCCAGGAGTAAATATTTCTTGTAGTATTTTGGAGTCGGACATACTAGCTAGTTCAAGAGACTTACAGATTTCTCCATAGCGAAAGCAGATATGAAAACAATCAAAATTCACGTCACTAATAATTGAAGTCCTCACAAAGCGAATAAACCACTTTTGTCCACAACTTAGATATCCTTTAGGAAATGCAGAACATCTTACTAATTATCCTACCCAACATCTAATGTGAAAAACTCTTTTTCTTTTCTTTCTATACTCATAATGGTGTATTTATTTATAAGGGTTAGAGTTCAAGATGAAGGATAAACATATCTTCACTAATTAATTCATATGTTTCACTGATTCGAGTTTAATTTAGATTATTTCCTTAACCGTAAGTCACAAACCTAACTGCAAATTTATTGATTTATTGGTCCAAGAAGTCCAAAACTATTCGGCCATTGAGTACTCCAATTAATCTTAAGATTAGAATCTTAGAATTACAAAGTATTATTTCAGATATAATGCCTACCATATATAACTAAAGGATTTAGTAACTTATATAGCTGATAATGTAAACATTTTTGACATATCAATGAAGTTTAGCTTGTTATAATTTACTATATTTCCTATTTGTAACAATATTACTAATCTTCCTTATTATATATGTATATGGAAGATTATATGTGTAGTTAGTTATCTATGATAGGACTTAGTAGTTTAAAAAAGAATTGTATTGTTAGTTAAATCATATTGTACATACAAGGCTAATTTTTTCTAATGTATATGTAATAGATGATGAACTCCTCGGTGAAAAGCAAGCCTGCTTCCGTTACAACTATATGTCTGCGGGTTTTGACTTCACACAGATATAGATCGAGAACACAAGATGTAGCAACAGAACCACCACTAGATAACAACTTTGCAAGATGAGCAAATTACTAGCTAGCTAGGTTGTTGGTTGTTGAACGTTTATGGATATATACATATATAACGTGTAATCAAATCTTAATTTGTAGAAGGAAAATGGCTTACGTTGATGATCAAGCAGCGATATATATTATATATAGAAGATAGACATGAATAATGTAAGCAATTAAGTAGTAGCTCAACAATAGATTGCCTTATATCTGAGTTCGATCCTTATGGAAGGAAGGTAATGTTGTATACGTAATTCAGTTTTAATTTACGTTGACATTGTTTGATTTGACATAAAGTTTAAAAAAAAATAAGTTTTAAGATTTATGGTTTTAAATGTACCATGGACATTTGTATAGTTATAAATTATTTCATTAAAAATTAAAAAACAAATTTACATTATTTCTAAATAGAATTATTTTTTGTCATCTGCCGTTTGATTTGAAATAGCGTGAGGTAATAGAAGCTGGTTTCGTTTCGTGTGTAACCGGTTGAATACTCATGTTTGTAGTCAATTATTATCGGAATAATAAATCTCCCTTCAATATTCATTTTACACACCTATAAAAAAACATCAAATTCAAAAGTAATTTAAATAAATTATTTATATTAAATTTATTTGTTTTTCTCAATACGATACCTCTTTCTTCTTCTTTTTTTCACTATATTAATCTCACTCCTTATTTATTAGGGTAAATGTGGACTTATCAAAAGTTCTCTTTTTTCAAAAAAATTTTTGGTTAATTTGGTCGTACATTTGTAGTTAATTTTCTACTCCAACTTGAAGTGAAGTTTTTCAAGTTTCAAAATTTAATGAATCTTCAAGTACTATTTTTTTCTCCCAAATATTGCGAAATTCATGTTACTTAATTATCTCTTTTAACATATGCGTCTCCTGTGCTGATCTATTTCATTTTTCATTGAATAAGTATGTGAAATATTTTAATTTTTTATAATTGATGGCATGTGAAACTCAAACCTAGGCTCTCTACAGGCTCGTATACTATATTAAAATATATAATTACAATCTTATTCAAAAGCTTATATTGTTAGTGAATACACACATCACACTATAGTTAACTTGATTATCTCTACGCACACATCATATTAAAAAATATCAAGAATTCTACACTTAGTATTTGTATTATTTAATAAGCTTTCTAATACAAATATATTGGGACTAATACTACTAGCTTTCGGAATAGAATAAGACCTTAATAAAGTTAATCATTATGAGTCTTTCAACAAATTTTATTGGCAGGTTCAATTAAATGACAGAATTCATAAAGATTATTCAACAAGCTCTAAATGAATTTCAAGAAGGCCTTACAAAATTAAGAAATCCAACATTTTGACAAAATAAAAGTTCACTAAGAAAAAATTATTAAATACGATTTAATTCATACCCAGACTTCTAGCTTCGACTCTAGTTGTCTGAAGAAGTCATTATCTCATGCAACGCACTCTTCCCTCTCTTAACAGTAGTTTGTTGGGCTTTAATATAGTCCTTGTAAACAATGGGCCGAAACGTACTTTCACTCTTTTCTTTGATAAGTGGGCTTGCAGGCTGAACTATTGCGTCCATTGCTGGGCCATGACCCACTCCTACAGAGATACGTGCCGCCTCTGTATTGACTACTCCTCGATGCTCTATGCTCTTGTACTTTCCATTACTCAGTATCTAATAAAATTATTTTTTTAGAAACTCAAAATTTATGACAAAGTTAAAATACACAAACTATATAAAATTTAATTAATAATTATGATTAAAAGTGATAAAAGTAGATTATGAAAATATGATTCAATCAATTTGCTTAAATTTGTAATTCAATCCATTTTAATCAACCCGATTCAATTTATATAAAACTTAGATTGATTTACGCTAAATATATGACTCAAGTTGACCTATAGAAGCACTGTCAAAATATTCAAATTTTAAAATTTTATTTGATACGTTATACATAGTCAAAATAAATATTTTTAAAAATTAAATAAATTATAAGTAAAGTAGGAAAGAAATTAAAACTTACTAAAAGTGGACAAGTCGAGTTATAATAACCCATTGTTTAGTCATCTTGACTTAATCCATATCAGTTCAAGTAGTCATGAATAAGTTAATAACCCAACCAATTATTAACTTGCCATATTTTAAATGATGATTTATCAAAATAATCTTAGAGGTGGGTGATGTTGAACTTTTGATCCTATCGTAATTATTTGACACTAACGATAGTGTGAAAGGAAAAAATAACAACACTAACCTCCAAATAGTCTCCTAGATTGACAACAAAAGTGCCAGGGATACTGGGGACAGAGTACCATGTTTGGTTGCATTTAATTTGCAAGCCAGGAATGCCATTGTCCATCAAAATGGTGAGACCACCATGATCTGAATGTGGAGCAAGTCCTAATGTCTTGTTTGGCTCAGGACATGCTGGATAATAATTTGAAGCTATCATTTGAGTTCCTTCAACTCCAAGTGACCTTTCTATGTAATCTGGATCAAGCCCTAATCCTTCAGATATTGCTCTAAATATTTTTATCTTAAGTTGCCAAACTTCCTTTAAGTACTCCTTTGCAACTTGCCTTCACACATATACATGTACAAATTGATTAGGAAAATATTAAGAAAAAATTGTATGTATTTGTGTATCCAATATCAATTTTGTGTATCTGTGTAAACAATATCAATTTCATGTATATAATATTTAATTCATCGTGTGTACTCCATATCAATTTCATGTATTTGATATTTATTTCATCGTGCGTATTTCATATCAATTTCATAAGTCACTATATCAAAAATGATCTTTAGTGGCAATTAATTAACGACAATAGTTCAATTGCCACTAAATATGTATTTTTAGCGCCAATTATCACTCTTTGTATATGACTCTTAAAGCCTTTAGCGATATTGTATCTAATGACACTTGACTAATGCCAGTAAAGATTTTAGCTCTCTTTATTAATGTGTTTATTTATTGCCGCTAAAAGTTGTTTTTGTTGTAGTGAGTGTAACTGATGTCAAATATATATAATTAAGCATGATGATAGTTAACTTACTTGTAGGTAGGAGGATTATCTGGCCAAAGGTGATAGCTTTTTGGAAGTGGACCTGCATAGTGCCTGAGAAAGTCCCTCCAATGGAGGTTATGCTTTTTGGTAGTGTTCAAGCTTGTTCCATATCTTACTGGATCCATCACATTTTCTGAACAATATCTCATTTTCTCTTCCAATGGAAGGTTGAAAAATTCTTCTACCACTCGTAACATTTCATCAATCAGGGACACTTCTATACCATGATTAGTCACCTGATAATATCCCAAAGACTCGTTTAGTGTGAGAGTATAAGATATAATAATTTCCGAGATAAAATGGATTGACTATTTTATTTTGTGTTTGTTGGAAATATTAGGCCATCTGAAAATTATTTATTCCATCATTTATACTTTAGTAATAAGATAAGTTATCTCATATACATAATGAAATAACTTATCCTAAAATAATTAATTTTAGATAACTTGTTTCCAACTAAACGATCCTGAATATTCTATAATAGGTTCTCACTCTAATTCCTAGTTAGTGTGTTATGCTTGGTTTGACAATAGTCCTTCTAGATTCCACCTTGACAATAGTCTTTCTAGATTCCTCTGATCTATAGGCAAGAATGTCCATTTCTGCTTACCAACAGATTATCAAAGAACTTTTATACTCTTATAACATTGTATTTAGCTACGTACACATTATCTCAAAAATAATTTTTAGCGATAATTAATTAGATAATAATAATTTAATTATTGTTAAATATATTTTTGAGTGAAATATAAAAAACGCACCTAAATTATCTCTTTTTTTAGTTTCATACCTAGCTATTAGGAATACGAAATTAATACCTAAACTATCCGTCTTTAGTTTGAGAAACATATCTCAATGGGGTGTGTAATACAATCTTTAATTTAGAAAGACTTTGGCATATGACATTTCACATATATAAAATATTTCACCTTGAAAAAAAATTAAATAAACTATTAGTATTGGGTAAAAGTTAAATATTTAAGTTTATGTATCACCAAAAAAAGAAATTAACTTTTTAAAAATAAATTAAAATAATTTTCTTAGCCCTACTTCATCACCCCCTCCGCCCTCCCCCTCAC